>NW_019385770.1:1054402-1088027 GCF_000671375.1 Centruroides sculpturatus
TTCCGTTTTATATGAATTCCATGTTGTACGAGTCACTTAGATTTTACAAATACGTATGCCGGGCTGTGAACGGCTCACGTATTTGTAAAATCTAAGTGACTCGTACAACATGGAATTCATATAAAACGGAATAATCAACAGTGTTATAGGGGGGTCGACTGTATTTACGCTGATAAAGATCTTTTAATCCTTGTATTCTTTACATAAACATCGTCGTGTCATTATAATAAATATAAAGGATCTTTACTTAATTTCTTGTTAAAATGACAAGTAATTACTTAAAAGTTCAAAAGATGTGAATCACTCTCATCAATCAAACTATAACTGAAGTCTCTTACTGTGTTACTTAAACTGAAATAAAGCCTTAATTATAATTTAAATTGACGTTTTATTTAATTGTTTGTTTTTTAAAAACAAAACCATTAAAATCTTCAGACATGATTTTAATATTTTTGCTTCTTGATGAAAGCCAATCCTTTCATCAAGCAGCAGCATAATTTAAACTTCTACTAATTTAGATTAAGATGTAAAAATAATAATTTTGATATTCTGAATATAATTAATATTAATACAAAGAATATTCAATAAGTACGTATAAGGGTTTTATTTCAGTATCAGTGATGTTTCACAATAAAGAAGTTGAATGAACTTCATCAAGGTAAAGCAGCGTGGAAGAAGCATAAAAAAAGTTTATAAAAATAATTTAATTAATATTAAAATTAATTAAAATAATACATAAGACCTCCATTGACGTCACAGGATTTTTAAATAGGCTAAAAATTGTCCTATTGAACAACGTACGAGATACAAATTTCGTAATGGATCGTTGACGTTTCCAAAGAAAATTGCAATACGAAATTTTGTAAGAAAAATTCTTTATATAAAAAAAAATATATATATGTATATTTCTCAATTTAAAAATCTATATTAAGTATTTATCTCTTCTATTAACCTGTGTTTAAATTAATAATATAATCACACGTTTAGATGAAAATTTTATAACTTTTTCAGAAGAGCCATATGTAATTTTTTATTTTAATTAACTATACAGCGTTATATAGAGGGTTTCTATTGTTAAAAACACAATAATAGAAGATTCTCGATATAGCGAATTAATCGAAATCATTCACAGTATCTTTTATAATGTAACAATTAAACATCCATTTAACGCGTGGTAGCGTTATATAGAGGGATTCCTATTGTTGAAAATAGCATTATAGAAGACTCTCGATATAGCAAACCAATCTAAATCATTCACTAATCTACTGTATCTTGCATAATACATCACTTAAACTTTAATATGGTTCATTTAATTATATACAAAAATAATTAGTTTATAAATTAACTTTAACATTTATTAAAATACTTTTCTGTAATTATAATTAAAAATTTATATAGAAAAATAATATAAAATTGAAACAGAATAGGATCTACAAGGACAAATCTACTATCAATGAATAAAGTTAATTCTCCAATTGATATAACAATTGAAGGAGAAAAATAAAATTTAATATAATATTTTATAATAAAAATTGAATTTAATAATAAAATTATATCTAAAAATAACTTGAAAAAGTTAATTTCTTTTTATATAATCTAACAATAAATTCTATAAATTTATATGCTAAATACAGTACAGTAAACCCTCAGTATAGTGAATTCAGTTCTTAAATACTGAAGGTTTATTATATAATTTAAGTATAATTTATATTATAAGAATAGAAGAAGGGTTTATGAAGGATTCTTATATTATTATTTTTTTTACTATAATAATGGCAATATAGAATAATTTGCCATTAGATACAAACAGCACACTTTAATGTACTGTAGCATTGTTAAAATCTACAAACAAAGAAAATTGTTTAAGAAATTTATGTTATATCCTGGCATTGTTTTATTATTTTATAATAATAATAATTTTAAAAAAAATTCGATTTTAATCGCTAAAAACGGCCATTATATTTTAAAAATTAAAATAATAATAATAACAAATAAAACTTTTATTGCCCAGTTAATTTAATCAATTACAAAATAAAGAAGACAGTAATAAACGTGTGAAGTTTAAGAGAGTTGTGACGAGTTTAAAACTCTTTAATGAATCATTAACTTTTACAAATGATAATTACAATTAAGTAAATACTCACTTAGCACTCTTTGGTATCTTATTTAAACAGACACTAGGTAATCTTTCGGCAGTTGGTTCGGCCGATATAGCTAGCCTTTTGGATCTGAACTCAGGTGCAGAATTTTTAACATAATCCCATTCACCATTGACGGAAACGGGGAATGGCACCTCCTTCGTCACCAGTCTGTGTGCCAAAGGTTTCATCGCCATGCGAAACTTTTCCAATTCAGCTTGCAGTTGTTTAATGAACATATTCTTTGCTCTTATTTCCATTTCCAAACTGTCGATTCTCAGATCCTTCTGCCTCACCTCTCTTTCCTTCTGTTCCAATGCCAATTGAAGATCTCGAACACTCGTCATGTGTTCAAGGGAGACGGCCCTCTCCCAAAGGCCGATTGTCACGCTCATATAACAATCCTGTCAGTGTCAATTGTATAAAGAGCAATCGCACGTCCTTGCCCGGGTGTTACCAAAATAACTACAGGATCCACTCGACAGGTTATAAGTCTTGTGTTGTAAGCTAAACGTCGCCGGATACGGTAATCCAACCTGAATCGATGTAAACGCCGCCACCGGCCTTAAGTGCTATTACACAGCAACACAAGAAAAAAAACACATCACCCCGCTGTGACGGAAGAAACGGAGGAGGAAAAAAAAAGGAAAAAAAAGGAAGGAAAGAAGGCAACTGAAAGCATAATTAGTCGCTGATAGCGCCCTCTAGCGGATCCAATTTTTTCCCCTATTACACTACTTACAAAGAGTGCCATTCTATACCTCTGCCATCTGACACCCTAAATATATATATACACATTTATATATACACTCCAACATGTGGTTTATTGCACATAAGTAAGGCGACTTGCGTAAATCTTTAATTTGAAAAATTGATCAATTTCGATGCGGTTCTGTTTTATTTTTTTACACCAGGGTTCTTTTTTTATGAATTTAAATTTATACAAAAATTCGCCATTTTGTTCCATTTTAGAGAAAATTTGCTGGGAGGTTTAACCTGAACCTAACATTTACAATATATAAATATATATTTATGAAGATCTGTGCCCTTTTATATTATACTTGTATGCTTTATATTCATACTATTTTAGTAATTATTAAGCTTACTTTTTAAGCAAAATCTGTCATAAGCAACAGCTTAGAACCTCGTACTGTAAGGATTTAGTCGAAGTCCTTAAGCTAAATCTGTAGTATGAGGCCTAAGCTCCCTCCCTATATTGATGGAGAAGGGCTTTTTTATATGTTGTATATAAGTCTAAATCTGGCATATTACTCTATAGAAAATGTAATAAAACTGTGTATTATATTGTATTTATATTAATACTACAGACACTACATATTTATACTATTGTATATTTAAAAATATATTTACTTGTATGCACTCTAATACAGTTATACATACATTACTCATTGTTATACCTTTGTAACATATTTAAATCACAGATAAAAATATATTAAATTAAAAAAAAAAAGAACAATAATGGCACGGCTTAATTCAGTTAACAAGTTAAAAGATCGATTAAGAGAGATGCAATTAAAGGGGGTAAAAAAAATCAAGCAAGGATTTCAGCAATCCGCGGCATTCTTTAATTGCATTGTTTAGTACCGAGGATGGTATAATATTACAAGACTAGAACACGGTATAAGACCTTCTAATTGCTAAACATAGGGAGAATACAGTGAGTGTCATTGTGAGACTTGTATAAAATCTACTTGTTAGTTTATTCCTCGGCGGTGGAAAAAGTAAATAAATATTAAGTCCCGTCTCCCTTACAAGACTGAAATATTTTCTTTCGTCTCTGGATTATATCTGTCAAAAAAAAATTACTCAGTGGTGGGTCGGAGGAATAATAAAGTTCCTTATTTTCCACTCTAATAGGGGATTGTAACAGTTATACTTTGATTGAGTTATCTGTCAATTTTTAGATTTCGATTCTTCAGATCGCCTTACCCGTTTTATAACTAAGTAACACAACTTTCTTATTGACTTTTTTATTAAATAAAGAATTATATCTAGTTAAATGTTTATTTATTTATTTTTTTCTTACCCTCATAAATCTTAGTAAGCAATCACTAAATTACGAAGAGGAAAAAAAAAATATCCATCATGGTGGTATACGATGATGGATATTTGTGGATTGATTCGTGTGAAATTAAGTAAATTAATGGCTATTTTAAGAAAATCTCTGGCCTCTTATTGAAGAAACAAGTACAATTCTAAGAATTAAATCCCGTATTATCAGTAGAATAGGCGAGAGATTATCATTATGTTGGCAATTCCATCTTTCAAGGACCTGTCTTCAAGAGAGCAATGACCATTTTCAATGGAAATGGCTGATAAAAAAAAAATTATATTATTATAGAATTATCTCGAAGAAAATCTATTTTTTGACCTTTATATTGATAATTTGACATTAAAGTGTAATTTTTAAATTCAAGTAATGCAATTGGAGAATGTAAACTGAAATTCAAAGCAATCAAGATGGAGGATGGAAAGTAAGATTCTACTGTATTAAAAATTGTACCGACCATATAAAATTTATAATTTATAAATTTAATAATTTAATATATGGTATTAATTATATGCCTATAAATTTTTTTTAAAAAAAATGCTGTTTTTATNTCACAGCCCGGCACACGTATTTGTAAAATCTAAGTGACTCGTACAACATGGAATTCATATAAAACGGAATAATCAACAGTGTTATAGGGGGTCGACTGTATAATTTATATATAAGTGACGGCTACCGTCGGCCGTTGTTTGGAGGTTATTTTCATTAAAAAAATAAATGGCCGCCGTTTAAAGTGGCCGTTATTGCAGGTTCGACTGTATTCTGTATTCTATTTTATACAATGGTTTATTTGTGATTTAATAAATGTATAACCGCTGTATGATTTTTTATAGGCCTTCGTAATCACTGAAAGGATATATATATACATTTATTCTTTTTTATTTTAATAAAATAATCTATTAATTCAGTAATTTAAAAAGAAAATTCCTATCACAAATATCACACAAAGAGATACTGTATTGTTGGAGATTTTCCTACAGAAGGAAACATTATATATTAAATAAAGAGCAACATTCTTCTTCCTGATGAATTATTAGAATGTTTATTCAGTAATATAATTTTGTGGTTTTAATTCTTTAGTTTTGTAAACATATTTTCTACTTGATACAGATTTATCATAGCTCACTTGCAATTTATTCTCCTTTGTATAAGACACTAGAGAAACAATCTAACAAATAAAAGAGCAAAATTTATAAAGTATTCGATTAAAAAACAAAAGGCTAATTATACAAATTAAAAGTTGGCATCTCGCTCTTCTTTTATGTATTATTAATATATACAAAGCCCGAGATATCAAAATTGTAATACAGTAAAACCTCGATGTAACGTCCCTTCTATAGCGCCAATCAGTGATCCTCTTCGTAATTATTTTCCATTGCAAAGGAGATAGCTTTCAATTCTCAAACTTTATTTGTAGATCTCATTAATATAAATGATTTTCAGTGTTTGAGATTCTTCGGTTTAGCGCCACACTCGATTCTATGCCACTACAAAGGCGCACGTGTAGGTTAGTGCCATTGCAGAGTCGAACACTCGATTTGGTGCAATTTGCTGGCGTTATATCGAGGTTTAGTTGTAGTTAATAGTATTAAATTGTAAAATGGATGTCATGTGTGCACCAATGTTCATACAAATAGAGAATAAGAAGAGAACTCTCCCCGAGAAGAAGGATGCTTACGCCATATTTTCTTATTTAATATTTTTTAATGGCAATTTTATTCGAATTCTTAAAGATTTTAATTAAATTATTTAATCACTTTTTCAAATAATTAATTTTTAAAGCATTTAATTAATACACTTAAATTGGATGGTGTTTTGATTCCATTGATTTTATTAAATGATTTGTTGTCTACTACACGAATTGTGTTACAGTGTTTTATTTCTATAATACAGTCGAACCTCTGAACAACGGACAATGACAAAAACATTAGATTAAAACGATAGTTATCGGGAAGTGGCCGTTGTAAAAGGGTTTTGTAAAATTCATAAGAAACCTGTGAAAAAAACACGTTTTATGAAATGAAATAGTTAAATTCACAAGCTTCTTTGTATGGAAAAAACTGATTCAATTACAGTAAAACCTGTCCAAAACGGAAACCTGCCTAAAACGAGAAAAATACTTCGAAACGGAGCGATTTTCTGTGTTAAAAAAAACAAACCCTGTTCAAAACGGAAAATATATTCGGGTATCGTTCGATTCCGATTTACGCAGGTTTTACTGTATTTAATTACTAATTGCATGCCCTAAATTTAGGCAGATAAATATATACAAATTAACAAAACCTGTCATAGACGATACTTTATTTATGTATTTTTAATTAATTATATTAGCTCTAAGTATTAAGAGTAAGTAAACAAATATAGACTGAGAAGTACGGGCTTAAGAATCCAAAATAATTTATTGTGGAGATGAAATTCAGTAACACAGTTTCTTTTAATGATAAAGATTTTTTTAGGCTACTGTATTTTTCTTTCGCTCTCATAATTTATATCATTTGATAATGCTGAAAAAGAAAACAGTTTAAAAAAAAACATTTCTTCCAGGGAAAAAAAGGGGGGATATAAAATACAACAAATCATGCTGTGCAGTGAAACCTGTCTAAGGCGGATCCTCCTATAGAACGGAAGCGTGCCTAACCGGATAATAAACCTGGAAACGGAACTATTCCTGTGTAAAATACTATTATAAGCCGGAAACTTGTCTAACGCGGAAACGAGAATTGATTAATATAACTCGAATAAAACGCAATTTTTTTTTTTTGTGGCGTAAATGCGGGTGACTTATAAATCACAATATATGACGTAATATGTGAGGAAAATAACAGTCTGTTCTTGTTAAAATTGTACTACTTTCCTTTGTTAAAACTGTACTTTCTAGAAGAGTTAATTAATAAAACGCATAACACTGGAAACGTGCATAAGGTAAAAACCTGTTTAAAACGGACACGGTTACCTTCTAAAAAGAAAACTACACGGCTTTCCGTTTTAGACAGGTTTTTATCTCACTACATCTTATAAAACTCGTATTCTAGTTGTATACACTGAAATTTTGCATTAAAATATCAATAAATTTTGTATTTTATCTTATTTTAATTTATTTGCAGAGGAGAGAAATACTTTGCAAGTCATAAAATCCTTAAGGTTAATTATAATCAAGCCAAACTGATATACATTAATGGAGATCTACTCTCTTCTCTGGAGAATTTTGTAGATTTATGTAATTACTGAATTTACTTTAACAAAACCTGTTAAGAAAATTAACTGATAATGGACTTGCAATACAAATAAATTACATAGGAAATAAGCTTGAAGGATGTATTCAATAACATGCTTTGTTAATGGATTAGAAATTAATATTGCATCATTAAAGTTATATTAATAAATTATCAATTTTAAACATAATTAACTATTAAACAACTTTAAATTATTACAATGTTTCCAATTATAAAAATAAGGAAACAGAATATATTTTGAGATTTATAATGGAGCTTAAATTTATAACAAATGTGCTTAATTAACCTGTGAATAACGGACACTAATGGAAACATAAAAAAATGGCCGTGGTTTGGAGGTTATTTTGTATTAAAAGAAGTTTAGAAGTATAAATTATATAAGAAGACCTTCAAATGTTGTTTAATAGATTAAACAATTGACTAAAATTCCAATACTTTTGCTGTATTGAGACTAGTTTAAGAAGTAATAAATCAATTTTAGACAACAGATTAAAGGAATTAAAGTTTCTACAACTGAAACTAATTGTTTTCTGTTAACAATAAAGAAAAAACAATAACTTTTAATTAGTGAAAAACAAGTTTAAAGCTTAATCTTACTACATTGCTACTGTTTTCAACACTATAGTAACAAATCAATTCTAGACAATAAATTAAGGTTTTCCAGGTGTTTTTACAGCTGAAACTAATTGTTTTCTGTTAACAATATTAAAAAAAACAAGTTTAGAAGGCCTCAAATGCTGTTTAAAGCATGAACAATTGAGTAAATTTCCAGCACTTTCAGTTTTTATTAAATTGCTTTTATTTTTTAGTAGTAATAAATCAACAAATTAAGGTTGTCAGTAACTTTTCTACTGAAATTAATTGTTTTCTGTTAATAAATAATTCTTTAATTGCTATAAATAAGTTTAGAAGTATACATGAGAGCCTTAAAAATGCTAGCACATAAACAATTAGTTGAAATTCCAGCACTTTTCAGCAGTAACAACTCAATTCTACACATTAAATCATAATTTTCAGTGCTCCTTCTACTATTACTACTACAACTATTACTAAAACTAATTGTTTTCTGTTATTAAATATATAATAAACAGGTTTAGAAGTATACATGAAGGTCTTAAATGCTATTTAAGGCTTGAACAATTGAGTAAATCTCCAGCACTTTCAGTTTTATTAAATTGCTACTATTTTTAGTTATAATAAATCAACAAATTAAGGTCTCTCAGTAACTCTTCTAATAAAACTAATTGCTTTTTGTTAGCAAAAGAAGTTTAGAAGGCCTCAAATGTTAAATTTACAACACTTCTAGCTTTAATTTGATTAAATTCCTTCTAGTTTTGGTAGTCACAAATTAAAAAACAAATTAAGGTTTCAAGTTTTCTCAGTGAAACTAATTGTTTTCTGTTCATAACAATTCTCTAATTGATGTAAATAAGTTTAGAAGGCCTTTAAAATCCTGTCACTTGAACAATTAACTGAAATTCCAACACTTTCACAGTAACAAATCAATTCTAGACAATAAATTAAGTGTTTTGGGTGTTGCAAATGAACCTCATTTTAGTGTATTAAGCAATGTTTGACAGATAGAAAACAGTTTAATTTCAACAGCATTGTTAGCAATTGTTTAAAATTTTACTTTCAATTTATAGTTATAAGGTGTTAATTTTTGTTTAAAAAAAAAAAAGTATTTTATAATACAGTAAAGAGTAAAGGGAGAATAGCTGATGACAAGATAATGAGGGTGGAGAATACAACGCGACCTATGACCTGGGTGGAGTGTGTCGTGTTACCATCCACACGTGTCCATACGTTTAAAACTTAAAGACCCTCTTCCACAACACGTGCCAATACAGAGTGGGTGGTCTCGTTTTACAGAATTTGAGCTTAAGATAACAAATAATTACAATTATAATTACTCAATTTGTTTTAAAAATACATCCAGAATAAGAACCTTCAAAGAGATTAACATTAAAAAATAAAATAATAATAATAAATTCCGTTTACATTCATTAATAAATTAATGAATTTGTCTTGAAAATTGCATTTTAATTTCTTCGTTAATTTGGCGCGTGGATTTAATTTTAATTAATTAATTAAACACTTTTTCCGCACTTTTACGACGTAAAAAAAAAGTTAAATAAGTTTACAAATTTTTTTTAAAAAAAAAAAAAAGGCCATTTGTTAATGTTATTTTTGTTATTAATCTTGCAAAGAACAGCTGTAATCATTGGGAATTGTTTGCAAACAAGCCTTTGTTATTGAATGAATCTGCTCTGTTGTTCTGTAAAAGAAGCGAGAGAAAGAAGGAAAAAAGAGAAGCAATGGCGCCATTGCAGTTATGCATCAATGATAAGCACTTCACTCTTTGTACAGCAATTTAAATCAAGGAGTAGAGGGTCAGCAGTAAACTGATATCATTTTTGACGTCCTGAAGTGGTCTAGAATCGCGACACGACGCCTACACATATGTACTTCTAGGACACAAAACACTTTCTTATGCTTTTTTACAAGGAAATTTTTCGCCTAAATGGCGTTTAAGTTAAAGAAAATTTTTATTAACATTTAATATATCTTAATTTAACTCGTAAAACCTCAATGGTATTACATATCTTGTAGCCTGGTGTTGCTTCAACATTTATTTGTTGCCTCATAACGTTTACAAGCATTCCTTGAAGCCTCGTATAGCCTTAATGGTTACAGCATCTCTTGTAGCCTCACGTAGCCTTAATGGTTACAGCATCTCTTGTAGCCTCATGTAGCCTTAATGGTTACAGCATCTCTTATAGCCTCATGTAGTCTTAATGGTTACAGCATCTCTTGTAGCCTCACGTAGCCTTAATGGTTACAGCATCTCTTGTAGCCTCATATAGTCTGGGCGTTACATTTCTTGGATTGGAATTGCTTGTACGCATTACAGTCGACCCCCTATAACACTGTTGATTATTCCGTTTTATATGAATTCCATGTTGTACGAGTCACTTAGATTTTACAAATACGTATGCCGGGCTGTGAACGGCTCACGTATTTGTAAAATCTAAGTGACTCGTACAACATGGAATTCATATAAAACGGAATAATCAACAGTGTTATAGGGGGTCGACTGTAATGCGTACAAGCAATTCCAATCCAAGAAATGTAACGCCCAGACTATATGAGGCTACAAGAGATGCTGTAACCATTAAGGCTACGTGAGGCTACAAGAGATGCTGTAACCATTAAGGCTATACGAGGCTTCAAGGAATGCTTGTAAACGTTATGAGGCAACAAATAAATGTTGAAGCAACACCAGGCTACAAGATATGTAATACCATTGAGGTTTTACGAGTTAAATTAAGATATATTAAATGTTAATAAAAATTTTCTTTAACTTAAACGCCATTTAGGCGAAAAATTTCCTTGTAAAAAAGCATAAGAAAGTGTTTTGTGTCCTAGAAGTACATATGTGTAGGCGTCGTGTCGCGATTCTAGACCACTTCAGGACGTCAAAAATGATATCAGTTTACTGCTGACCCTCTACTCCTTGATTTAAATTGCTGTACAAAGAGTGAAGTGCTTATCATTGATGCATAACTGCAATGGCGCCATTGCTTCTCTTTTTTCCTTCTTTCTCTCGCTTCTTTTACAGAACAACAGAGCAGATTCATTCAATAACAAAGGCTTGTTTGCAAACAATTCCCAATGATTACAGCTGTTCTTTGCAAGATTAATAACAAAAATAACATTAACAAATGGCCTTTTTTTTTTTTTTAAAAAAAATTTGTAAACTTATTTAACTTTTTTTTTACGTCGTAAAAGTGCGGAAAAAGTGTTTAATTAATTAATTAAAATTAAATCCACGCGCCAAATTAACGAAGAAATTAAAATGCAATTTTCAAGACAAATTCATTAATTTATTAATGAATGTAAACGGAATTTATTATTATTATTTTATTTTTTAATGTTAATCTCTTTGAAGGTTCTTATTCTGGATGTATTTTTAAAACAAATTGAGTAATTATAATTGTAATTATTTGTTATCTTAAGCTCAAATTCTGTAAAACGAGACCACCCACTCTGTATTGGCACGTGTTGTGGAAGAGGGTCTTTAAGTTTTAAACGTATGGACACGTGTGGATGGTAACACGACACACTCCACCCAGGTCATAGGTCGCGTTGTATTCTCCACCCTCATTATCTTGTCATCAGCTATTCTCCCTTTACTCTTTACTGTATTATAAAATACTTTTTTTTTTTTTAAACAAAAATTAACACCTTATAACTATAAATTGAAAGTAAAATTTTAAACAATTGCTAACAATGCTGTTGAAATTAAACTGTTTTCTATCTGTCAAACATTGCTTAATACACTAAAATGAGGTTCATTTGCAACACCCAAAACACTTAATTTATTGTCTAGAATTGATTTGTTACTGCTGAAAGTGTTGGAATTTCAGTTAATTGTTCAAGTGACAGGATTTTAAAGGCCTTCTAAACTTATTTACATCAATTAGAGAATTGTTATGAACAGAAAACAATTAGTTTCACTGAGAAAACTTGAAACCTTAATTTGTTTTTTAATTTGTGACTACCAAAACTAGAAGGAATTTAATCAAATTAAAGCTAGAAGTGTTGTAAATTTAACATTTGAGGCCTTCTAAACTTCTTTTGCTAACAAAAAGCAATTAGTTTTATTAGAAGAGTTACTGAGAGACCTTAATTTGTTGATTTATTATAACTAAAAATAGTAGCAATTTAATAAAACTGAAAGTGCTGGAGATTTACTCAATTGTTCAAGCCTTAAATAGCATTTAAGACCTTCATGTATACTTCTAAACCTGTTTATTATATATTTAATAACAGAAAACAATTAGTTTTAGTAATAGTTGTAGTAGTAATAGTAGAAGGAGCACTGAAAATTATGATTTAATGTGTAGAATTGAGTTGTTACTGCTGAAAAGTGCTGGAATTTCAACTAATTGTTTATGTGCTAGCATTTTTAAGGCTCTCATGTATACTTCTAAACTTATTTATAGCAATTAAAGAATTATTTATTAACAGAAAACAATTAATTTCAGTAGAAAAGTTACTGACAACCTTAATTTGTTGATTTATTACTACTAAAAAATAAAAGCAATTTAATAAAAACTGAAAGTGCTGGAAATTTACTCAATTGTTCATGCTTTAAACAGCATTTGAGGCCTTCTAAACTTGTTTTTTTTAATATTGTTAACAGAAAACAATTAGTTTCAGCTGTAAAAACACCTGGAAAACCTTAATTTATTGTCTAGAATTGATTTGTTACTATAGTGTTGAAAACAGTAGCAATGTAGTAAGATTAAGCTTTAAACTTGTTTTTCACTAATTAAAAGTTATTGTTTTTTCTTTATTGTTAACAGAAAACAATTAGTTTCAGTTGTAGAAACTTTAATTCCTTTAATCTGTTGTCTAAAATTGATTTATTACTTCTTAAACTAGTCTCAATACAGCAAAAGTATTGGAATTTTAGTCAATTGTTTAATCTATTAAACAACATTTGAAGGTCTTCTTATATAATTTATACTTCTAAACTTCTTTTAATACAAAATAACCTCCAAACCACAGCCATTTTTTATGTTTCCATTAGTCTCCGTTATTCACAGGTTAATTAAGCACATTTGTTATAAATTTAAGCTCCATTATAAATCTCAAAATATATTCTGTTTCCTTATTTTTATAATTGGAAACATTGTAATAATTTAAAGTTGTTTAATAGTTAATTATGTTTAAAATTGATAATTTATTAATATAACTTTAATGATGCAATATTAATTTCTAATCCATTAACAAAGCATGTTATTGAATACATCCTTCAAGCTTATTTCCTATGTAATTTATTTGTATTGCAAGTCCATTATCAGTTAATTTTCTTAACAGGTTTTGTTAAAGTAAATTCAGTAATTACATAAATCTACAAAATTCTCCATAGAAGAGAGTAGATCTCCATTAATGTATCTCAGTTTGGCTTGATTATAATTAACCTTAAGGATTTTATGACTTGCAAAGTATTTCTCTCCTCTGCAAATAAATTAAAATAAGATAAAATACAAAATTTATTGATATTTTAATGCAAAATTTCAGTGTATACAACTAGAATACGAGTTTTATAAGATGTAGTGAGATAAAAACCTGTCTAAAACGGAAAGCCGTGTAGTTTTCTTTTTAGAAGGTAACCGTGTCCGTTTTAAACAGGTTTTTACCTTATGCACGTTTCCAGTGTTATGCGTTTTATTAATTAACTCTTCTAGAAAGTACAGTTTTAACAAAGGAAAGTAGTACAATTTTAACAAGAACAGACTGTTATTTTCCTCACATATTACGTCATATATTGTGATTTATAAGTCACCCGCATTTACGCCACAAAAAAAAAAAATTGCGTTTTATTCGAGTTATATTAATCAATTCTCGTTTCCGCGTTAGACAAGTTTCCGGCTTATAATAGTATTTTACACAGGAATAGTTCCGTTTCCAGGTTTATTATCCGGTTAGGCACGCTTCCGTTCTATAGGAGGATCCGCCTTAGACAGGTTTCACTGCACTGNTTACTACTAAGGCTCTGCTGTTTAGTTTGCATTACTACTAAGGCTCTGCTGTTTAGTTTGCATTACTACTAAGGCTCTGCTGTTTAGTTTGCATTACTACTAAGGCTCTGCTGTTTAGTTTGCATTACTACTAAGGCTCTGCTGTTTAGTTTGCATTACTACTAAGGCTCTGCTGTTTAGTTTGCATTACTACTAAGGCTCTGCTGTTTAGTTTGCATTACTACTAAGGCTCTGCTGTTTAGTTTGCATTACTACTAAGGCTCTGCTGTTTAGTTTGCATTACTACTAAGGCTCTGCTGTTTAGTTTGCATTACTACTAAGGCTCTGCTGTTTAGTTTGCATTACTACTAAGGCTCTGCTGTTTAGTTTGCATTACTACTAAGGCTCTGCTGTTTAGTTTGCATTACTACTAAGGCTCTGCTGTTTAGTTTGCATTACTACTAAGGCTCTGCTGTTTAGTTTGCATTACTACTAAGGCTCTGCTGTTTAGTTTGCATTACTACTAAGGCTCTGCTGTTTAGTTTGCATTACTACTAAGGCTCTGCTGTTTAGTTTGCATTACTACTAAGGCTCTGCTGTTTAGTTTGCATTACTACTAAGGCTCTGCTGTTTAGTTTGCATTACTACTAAGGCTCTGCTGTTTAGTTTGCATTACTACTAAGGCTCTGCTGTTTAGTTTGCATTACTACTAAGGCTCTGCTGTTTAGTTTGCATTACTACTAAGGCTCTGCTGTTTAGTTTGCATTACTACTAAGGCTCTGCTGTTTAGTTTGCATTACTACTAAGGCTCTGCTGTTTAGTTTGCATTACTACTAAGGCTCTGCTGTTTAGTTTGCATTACTACTAAGGCTCTGCTGTTTAGTTTGCATTACTACTAAGGCTCTGCTGTTTAGTTTGCATTACTACTAAGGCTCTGCTGTTTAGTTTGCATTACTACTAAGGCTCTGCTGTTTAGTTTGCATTACTACTAAGGCTCTGCTGTTTAGTTTGCATTACTACTAAGGCTCTGCTGTTTAGTTTGCATTACTACTAAGGCTCTGCTGTTTAGTTTGCATTACTACTAAGGCTCTGCTGTTTAGTTTGCATTACTACTAAGGCTCTGCTGTTTAGTTTGCATTACTACTAAGGCTCTGCTGTTTAGTTTGCATTACTACTAAGGCTCTGCTGTTTAGTTTGCATTACTACTAAGGCTCTGCTGTTTAGTTTGCATTACTACTAAGGCTCTGCTGTTTAGTTTGCATTACTACTAAGGCTCTGCTGTTTAGTTTGCATTACTACTAAGGCTCTGCTGTTTAGTTTGCATTACTACTAAGGCTCTGCTGTTTAGTTTGCATTACTACTAAGGCTCTGCTGTTTAGTTTGCATTACTACTAAGGCTCTGCTGTTTAGTTTGCATTACTACTAAGGCTCTGCTGTTTAGTTTGCATTACTACTAAGGCTCTGCTGTTTAGTTTGCATTACTACTAAGGCTCTGCTGTTTAGTTTGCATTACTACTAAGGCTCTGCTGTTTAGTTTGCATTACTACTAAGGCTCTGCTGTTTAGTTTGCATTACTACTAAGGCTCTGCTGTTTAGTTTGCATTACTACTAAGGCTCTGCTGTTTAGTTTGCATTACTACTAAGGCTCTGCTGTTTAGTTTGCATTACTACTAAGGCTCTGCTGTTTAGTTTGCATTACTACTAAGGCTCTGCTGTTTAGTTTGCATTACTACTAAGGCTCTGCTGTTTAGTTTGCATTACTACTAAGGCTCTGCTGTTTAGTTTGCATTACTACTAAGGCTCTGCTGTTTAGTTTGCATTACTACTAAGGCTCTGCTGTTTAGTTTGCATTACTACTAAGGCTCTGCTGTTTAGTTTGTATTGTACTGTACATGACTACGAAGGCTCTGCTGTTTAGTTTGCATTACTACTAAGGCTCTGTTGTTTAGTTTGCATTACTACTAAGGCTCTGCTGTTTAGTTTGTATTGTACTGTACATTACTACTAAGGCTCTGCTGTTTAGTTTGCATTACTACTAAGGCTCTGTTGTTTAGTTTGTATTATACTGTACATTAGCCTACTACTAAGGCTTCGCTGTTTATTTTGCATTACTACTAAGGCTCTTCTACGGCTTGGCTGCTTTGCAAAAATTCAAAACGAATAAGGATAATCTCCACTGCTAGTAAGGATTTACGCATGAATGAATTTCATGTAAAACATATTAATAAGTAAATTATGCAGTAAAATAATTACTAATATACATCACATACAGAAAAATGTAAATAACTTCAAAAAAAAAATCAATTACAAAATCGCCTGTATGCTTCGAGGAGTGTTTATGCAGCAGGCGATAAGATAATTTAGTTGCATTATTAGCGATCAACACTTCGTAAATACTTGCTAATTAGGAGGGGAAGGAGATATTGTCGCCGCTACTTAAAAAATACAGCAGAAAATTCTTTAAAAATACATAAAACGAGCGGCGGGTGCCAAACTTTAGCCAAGTATTTACAATAATAAAACTACAAAACACAAAAAAAAAGTTGCTCGGGCTTAAGTTAAGAGGGGGGTGAACTTTAGGTATGTTTGGAGAAGTATTTTTCACACTGTATTTTTTCTATGGTGTCACAGAATATTTATGCCAAATTTGGTACGGGTATGTTGAACGATAAAGAACCTTTTACCCAACAGACACATATACATGTAATATTTTTTGACATTTATGTATAAGATGAAGACATATTGAGAAACAAAACAGCCCATTTTTTGGCAGTATCAACAGACTTGCTGTAAGAATATTTATTTAATTCTGGAAGATTTTTCATTGCTACTAAGGCTCTTCTATTTGATTTGCATTGCTACAGAGACTCATACAGTTTAGTTTACATTACTACTAAGGCTCTGTTGTCTTTATTAATTTTGTAGTATTTTTTTAAACTGTAGGCTAAATAATTTACTTTTTAAACCATAAATGCATACAAAATAACCTCCAAATGATAGCAACCTCCGAACGACGACCACTTTTCACGTCCCGGTCAATGTCCGTCGTTTACAGGTTCGACTGTATTTAATTTATAACGTATTTCTGGACTAAACAGCAAAGGTATGTTGATTTTAGCCAATTTTCTTACAGTTTGCTTGTTTTATCGTGATTTTTTAAAGGATAATTACAATTAAAAATGCTTAATCGTATTTAAATATGCTAATTAACACTTTGATCGGGACTCCGCGGCATAAAGTCTAATAATTTAATGCTGTTGATGTCATTAATAATCAATTAAAATATGAAAACAATGTTAAACAATGTACGTAAAAATTAAACAACCAAATTGCTATTAATCGGGTAAATATAAAATGTAAATATTTGATAAATTTCAACTTAATTTACCACAGATTTAATTAGAAAATTTTATTTTGTTTTGTTTAAATTTTACAAAATGGATCCTCCTAGGCTTAGTACTTCTGTAATATGTTTCTTAGTTATAAACAGATAAGAAACTCCTATAGATTAAAATCTGGGGATGGGCTATACTTTGGACTCTCTTCAGTAAATATTAAAAATAATATATATAAAATGTTTAAAGTCTGTTCCAAAAATAATAGTAATAATAAAAGATATGTTAATCGAAGATTACGAACATTTTTTAGATTATTTTGAATTAATAGAATGAGTTTTTTTTCAATTGATAATTTGGTGTGAATTTTTAATTTTATTTTTTTGTTTAGCAATTCGATAATGCTGTCGAACCACCAACAGCGGCCACCTCTCAAGAACGGACACCTCTATATAGCAACCATGTTTTTCAAGGACGTTTCTTTTTGAAACGAATACAAAATAACCTCTAAACAACGGCCTTTTTGAGGGACTTCTTTTTGAAAAGAATACGAAATAAACCTCTGTATAGCAGCCATGTTTTTCATAACGTTTCTTTTTAAAACAAATACAAAATAACCTCTAAATAACGGCCTTTTTGAGGGAATTCTTTTTGAAAAGAATACGAAATAAACCTCTGTATAGCAGCCATGTTTTTCATAACGTTTCTTTTTAAAACAAATACAAAATAACCTCTAAACAACGGCCTTTTTGAGGGTCATTTTGAAATCAATACAAAATAACCTCTAAACAACGGTCAATTTTATGTTCCCGTCAGTGGCCGTTGTTCAGAGGTTTGACCGTAAAAATAGTAAATCACGCACAAATTTCATTTAGTTAATTACAATTAAATTTAATTGCAATTTAAAAATATTTAAATATTTGAAATTAAATTAATTTATTTAAAAAAAAAGGGATGATTAATTNTAATTTGGCGCGTGGATTTAATTTTAATTAATTAATTAAACACTTTTTCCGCACTTTTACGACGTAAAAAAAAAGTTAAATAAGTTTACAAATTTTTTTTAAAAAAAAAAAAAAGGCCATTTGTTAATGTTATTTTTGTTATTAATCTTGCAAAGAACAGCTGTAATCATTGGGAATTGTTTGCAAACAAGCCTTTGTTATTGAATGAATCTGCTCTGTTGTTCTGTAAAAGAAGCGAGAGAAAGAAGGAAAAAAGAGAAGCAATGGCGCCATTGCAGTTATGCATCAATGATAAGCACTTCACTCTTTGTACAGCAATTTAAATCAAGGAGTAGAGGGTCAGCAGTAAACTGATATCATTTTTGACGTCCTGAAGTGGTCTAGAATCGCGACACGACGCCTACACATATGTACTTCTAGGACACAAAACACTTTCTTATGCTTTTTTACAAGGAAATTTTTCGCCTAAATGGCGTTTAAGTTAAAGAAAATTTTTATTAACATTTAATATATCTTAATTTAACTCGTAAAACCTCAATGGTATTACATATCTTGTAGCCTGGTGTTGCTTCAACATTTATTTGTTGCCTCATAACGTTTACAAGCATTCCTTGAAGCCTCGTATAGCCTTAATGGTTACAGCATCTCTTGTAGCCTCACGTAGCCTTAATGGTTACAGCATCTCTTGTAGCCTCATGTAGCCTTAATGGTTACAGCATCTCTTATAGCCTCATGTAGTCTTAATGGTTACAGCATCTCTTGTAGCCTCACGTAGCCTTAATGGTTACAGCATCTCTTGTAGCCTCATGTAGCCTTAATGGTTACAGCATCTCTTATAGCCTCATGTAGTCTTAATGGTTACAGCATCTCTTGTAGCCTCACGTAGCCTTAATGGTTACAGCATCTCTTGTAGCCTCATGTAGCCTTAATGGTTACAGCATCTCTTATAGCCTCATGTAGTCTTAATGGTTACAGCATCTCTTGTAGCCTCACGTAGCCTTAATGGTTACAGCATCTCTTGTAGCCTCATATAGTCTGGGCGTTACATTTCTTGGATTGGAATTGCTTGTACGCATTACAGTCGACCCCCTATAACACTGTTGATTATTCCGTTTTATATGAATTCCATGTTGTACGAGTCACTTAGATTTTACAAATACGTATGCCGGGCTGTGAACGGCTCACGTATTTGTAAAATCTAAGTGACTCGTACAACATGGAATTCATATAAAACGGAATAATCAACAGTGTTATAGGGGGGTCGACTGTATTTACGCTGATAAAGATCTTTTAATCCTTGTATTCTTTACATAAACATCGTCGTGTCATTATAATAAATATAAAGGATCTTTACTTAATTTCTTGTTAAAATGACAAGTAATTACTTAAAAGTTCAAAAGATGTGAATCACTCTCATCAATCAAACTATAACTGAAGTCTCTTACTGTGTTACTTAAACTGAAATAAAGCCTTAATTATAATTTAAATTGACGTTTTATTTAATTGTTTGTTTTTTAAAAACAAAACCATTAAAATCTTCAGACATGATTTTAATATTTTTGCTTCTTGATGAAAGCCAATCCTTTCATCAAGCAGCAGCATAATTTAAACTTCTACTAATTTAGATTAAGATGTAAAAATAATAATTTTGATATTCTGAATATAATTAATATTAATACAAAGAATATTCAATAAGTACGTATAAGGGTTTTATTTCAGTATCAGTGATGTTTCACAATAAAGAAGTTGAATGAACTTCATCAAGGTAAAGCAGCGTGGAAGAAGCATAAAAAAAGTTTATAAAAATAATTTAATTAATATTAAAATTAATTAAAATAATACATAAGACCTCCATTGACGTCACAGGATTTTTAAATAGGCTAAAAATTGTCCTATTGAACAACGTACGAGATACAAATTTCGTAATGGATCGTTGACGTTTCCAAAGAAAATTGCAATACGAAATTTTGTAAGAAAAATTCTTTATATAAAAAAAAATATATATATGTATATTTCTCAATTTAAAAATCTATATTAAGTATTTATCTCTTCTATTAACCTGTGTTTAAATTAATAATATAATCACACGTTTAGATGAAAATTTTATAACTTTTTCAGAAGAGCCATATGTAATTTTTTATTTTAATTAACTATACAGCGTTATATAGAGGGTTTCTATTGTTAAAAACACAATAATAGAAGATTCTCGATATAGCGAATTAATCGAAATCATTCACAGTATCTTTTATAATGTAACAATTAAACATCCATTTAACGCGTGGTAGCGTTATATAGAGGGATTCCTATTGTTGAAAATAGCATTATAGAAGACTCTCGATATAGCAAACCAATCTAAATCATTCACTAATCTACTGTATCTTGCATAATACATCACTTAAACTTTAATATGGTTCATTTAATTATATACAAAAATAATTAGTTTATAAATTAACTTTAACATTTATTAAAATACTTTTCTGTAATTATAATTAAAAATTTATATAGAAAAATAATATAAAATTGAAACAGAATAGGATCTACAAGGACAAATCTACTATCAATGAATAAAGTTAATTCTCCAATTGATATAACAATTGAAGGAGAAAAATAAAATTTAATATAATATTTTATAATAAAAATTGAATTTAATAATAAAATTATATCTAAAAATAACTTGAAAAAGTTAATTTCTTTTTATATAATCTAACAATAAATTCTATAAATTTATATGCTAAATACAGTACAGTAAACCCTCAGTATAGTGAATTCAGTTCTTAAATACTGAAGGTTTATTATATAATTTAAGTATAATTTATATTATAAGAATAGAAGAAGGGTTTATGAAGGATTCTTATATTATTATTTTTTTTACTATAATAATGGCAATATAGAATAATTTGCCATTAGATACAAACAGCACACTTTAATGTACTGTAGCATTGTTAAAATCTACAAACAAAGAAAATTGTTTAAGAAATTTATGTTATATCCTGGCATTGTTTTATTATTTTATAATAATAATAATTTTAAAAAAAATTCGATTTTAATCGCTAAAAACGGCCATTATATTTTAAAAATTAAAATAATAATAATAACAAATAAAACTTTTATTGCCCAGTTAATTTAATCAATTACAAAATAAAGAAGACAGTAATAAACGTGTGAAGTTTAAGAGAGTTGTGACGAGTTTAAAACTCTTTAATGAATCATTAACTTTTACAAATGATAATTACAATTAAGTAAATACTCACTTAGCACTCTTTGGTATCTTATTTAAACAGACACTAGGTAATCTTTCGGCAGTTGGTTCGGCCGATATAGCTAGCCTTTTGGATCTGAACTCAGGTGCAGAATTTTTAACATAATCCCATTCACCATTGACGGAAACGGGGAATGGCACCTCCTTCGTCACCAGTCTGTGTGCCAAAGGTTTCATCGCCATGCGAAACTTTTCCAATTCAGCTTGCAGTTGTTTAATGAACATATTCTTTGCTCTTATTTCCATTTCCAAACTGTCGATTCTCAGATCCTTCTGCCTCACCTCTCTTTCCTTCTGTTCCAATGCCAATTGAAGATCTCGAACACTCGTCATGTGTTCAAGGGAGACGGCCCTCTCCCAAAGGCCGATTGTCACGCTCATATAACAATCCTGTCAGTGTCAATTGTATAAAGAGCAATCGCACGTCCTTGCCCGGGTGTTACCAAAATAACTACAGGATCCACTCGACAGGTTATAAGTCTTGTGTTGTAAGCTAAACGTCGCCGGATACGGTAATCCAACCTGAATCGATGTAAACGCCGCCACCGGCCTTAAGTGCTATTACACAGCAACACAAGAAAAAAAAACACATCACCCCGCTGTGACGGAAGAAACGGAGGAGGAAAAAAAAAGGAAAAAAAAGGAAGGAAAGAAGGCAACTGAAAGCATAATTAGTCGCTGATAGCGCCCTCTAGCGGATCCAATTTTTTCCCCTATTACACTACTTACAAAGAGTGCCATTCTATACCTCTGCCATCTGACACCCTAAATATATATATACACATTTATATATACACTCCAACATGTGGTTTATTGCACATAAGTAAGGCGACTTGCGTAAATCTTTAATTTGAAAAATTGATCAATTTCGATGCGGTTCTGTTTTATTTTTTTACACCAGGGTTCTTTTTTTATGAATTTAAATTTATACAAAAATTCGCCATTTTGTTCCATTTTAGAGAAAATTTGCTGGGAGGTTTAACCTGAACCTAACATTTACAATATATAAATATATATTTATGAAGATCTGTGCCCTTTTATATTATACTTGTATGCTTTATATTCATACTATTTTAGTAATTATTAAGCTTACTTTTTAAGCAAAATCTGTCATAAGCAACAGCTTAGAACCTCGTACTGTAAGGATTTAGTCGAAGTCCTTAAGCTAAATCTGTAGTATGAGGCCTAAGCTCCCTCCCTATATTGATGGAGAAGGGCTTTTTTATATGTTGTATATAAGTCTAAATCTGGCATATTACTCTATAGAAAATGTAATAAAACTGTGTATTATATTGTATTTATATTAATACTACAGACACTACAGATTTATACTATTGTATATTTAAAAATATATTTACTTGTATGCACTCTAATACAGTTATACATACATTACTCATTGTTATACCTTTGTAACATATTTAAATCACAGATAAAAATATATTAAATTAAAAAAAAAAAGAACAATAATGGCACGGCTTAATTCAGTTAACAAGTTAAAAGATCGATTAAGAGAGATGCAATTAAAGGGGGTAAAAAAAATCAAGCAAGGATTTCAGCAATCCGCGGCATTCTTTAATTGCATTGTTTAGTACCGAGGATGGTATAATATTACAAGACTAGAACACGGTATAAGACCTTCTAATTGCTAAACATAGGGAGAATACAGTGAGTGTCATTGTGAGACTTGTATAAAATCTACTTGTTAGTTTATTCCTCGGCGGTGGAAAAAGTAAATAAATATTAAGTCCCGTCTCCCTTACAAGACTGAAATATTTTCTTTCGTCTCTGGATTATATCTGTCAAAAAAAAATTACTCAGTGGTGGGTCGGAGGAATAATAAAGTTCCTTATTTTCCACTCTAATAGGGGATTGTAACAGTTATACTTTGATTGAGTTATCTGTCAATTTTTAGATTTCGATTCTTCAGATCGCCTTACCCGTTTTATAACTAAGTAACACAACTTTCTTATTGACTTTTTTATTAAATAAAGAATTATATCTAGTTAAATGTTTATTTATTTATTTTTTTCTTACCCTCATAAATCTTAGTAAGCAATCACTAAATTACGAAGAGGAAAAAAAAATATCCATCATGGTGGTATACGATGATGGATATTTGTGGATTGATTCGTGTGAAATTAAGTAAATTAATGGCTATTTTAAGAAAATCTCTGGCCTCTTATTGAAGAAACAAGTACAATTCTAAGAATTAAATCCCGTATTATCAGTAGAATAGGCGAGAGATTATCATTATGTTGGCAATTCCATCTTTCAAGGACCTGTCTTCAAGAGAGCAATGACCATTTTCAATGGAAATGGCTGATAAAAAAAAAATTATATTATTATAGAATTATCTCGAAGAAAATCTATTTTTTGACCTTTATATTGATAATTTGACATTAAAGTGTAATTTTTAAATTCAAGTAATGCAATTGGAGAATGTAAACTGAAATTCAAAGCAATCAAGATGGAGGATGGAAAGTAAGATTCTACTGTATTAAAAATTGTACCGACCATATAAAATTTATAATTTATAAATTTAATAATTTAATATATGGTATTAATTATATGCCTATAAATTTTTTTTAAAAAAAATGCTGTTTTTATTATCCAATAAAAAGCAATATAATATAATTTACTCTCGTGACTCGTGATGCAAATCGTCTGATAAGAAATATAAAAATAAATTTAATTTATTGTATTTAAAAAATATATTTTTTTATATAAATGTAATTTTTATTTATAAAAGTTGTAAATAATTATAATATTGTATTTTTATATTTTAATTTAAAAAAAAAATTATTATCCATCAACAGATGGCACCACGCTATAAATGAAGATCGAGGCACGTTTCTTTGTCATTGTACTTTTCGCAGAAAGCAGACCAAAAAAAAAAAAAAATTAAATTAAAATTGTAAACTTTAATAAGTAATTAATCGGTTTAATGTTAATTAATTCAAAGTTAATTATGTTAAATCGGTAGAAACTGTTTCCAAGTGAATCTAAGAATGCGCAAATTATGAAATTTAACGTTCGTATAACATATATTTTTGCATTAATTTATTTAAAATAAATAAATCATGCTTTATTTATATTAAATACATCAATTTAAGTACAAAATTCCCGCATCTGTAATAATAAATCTTGGTACACTCGTTCCTGAGCTTGATGATTGACATAAAACTTTGCATTTCCTTGAAATTTCTGCACCTTATCCAAAAAATATATATAAAATTAGCACCATTATATATATTTGCATTGTTACTAAGGCTCTGCTGTTTAGTTTGCATTACTACTAAGGCTCTGCTGTTTAGTTTGCATTACTACTAAGGCTCTGCTGTTTAGTTTGCATTACTACTAAGGCTCTGCTGTTTAGTTTGTATTGTACTGTACATTACTACNAACTTAATTTACCACAGATTTAATTAGAAAATTTTATTTTGTTTTGTTTAAATTTTACAAAATGGATCCTCCTAGGCTTAGTACTTCTGTAATATGTTTCTTAGTTATAAACAGATAAGAAACTCCTATAGATTAAAATCTGGGGATGGGCTATACTTTGGACTCTCTTCAGTAAATATTAAAAATAATATATATAAAATGTTTAAAGTCTGTTCCAAAAATAATAGTAATAATAAAAGATATGTTAATCGAAGATTACGAACATTTTTTAGATTATTTTGAATTAATAGAATGAGTTTTTTTTCAATTGATAATTTGGTGTGAATTTTTAATTTTATTTTTTTGTTTAGCAATTCGATAATGCTGTCGAACCACCAACAGCGGCCACCTCTCAAGAACGGACACCTCTATATAGCAACCATGTTTTTCAAGGACGTTTCTTTTTGAAACGAATACAAAATAACCTCTAAACAACGGCCTTTTTGAGGGACTTCTTTTTGAAAAGAATACGAAATAAACCTCTGTATAGCAGCCATGTTTTTCATAACGTTTCTTTTTAAAACAAATACAAAATAACCTCTAAATAACGGCCTTTTTGAGGGAATTCTTTTTGAAAAGAATACGAAATAAACCTCTATATAGCAGCCATGTTTTTCATAACGTTTCTTTTTAAAACAAATACAAAATAACCTCTAAACAACGGCCTTTTTGAGGGTCATTTTGAAATCAATACAAAATAACCTCTAAACAACGGTCAATTTTATGTTCCCGTCAGTGGCCGTTGTTCAGAGGTTTGACCGTAAAAATAGTAAATCACGCACAAATTTCATTTAGTTAATTACAATTAAATTTAATTGCAATTTAAAAATATTTAAATATTTGAAATTAAATTAATTTATTTAAAAAAAAAGGATGATTAATTCTAAATATATTAAAGTAAAACAGATCACATCAAACAGGAATTAATTGCTGCAACAGAAGCGAAACCAGACAACTGCAAGACCTAATAAAGTATGAAAATTTAATTGTGACGTATATTATAGCTGTGTTAGTCTATTCCTCATTAAATTCATAAATTAAAAAAATTATATAACATAAGTTTTTATGCCAAACTCTTCCAGAAAGCAGTATAAATTGCTTAATATAGATGCATATAAAGCTGTTTAAAGTTGCATAATGCTTTAATTAAATAAAATACACTAAAAAAATGCCAAAATAACTATTTTTTCTTAACATATATTGCAAAAAAAAAATGCAAATCTTTATACAAAACTGATGCATGAAACGATGCAATTGCATAGAAGCATTATAACTTAAAAGTATACAAAACATTCCAACTGTAGTGTGCCAAAACAATTTTCCACCCTCTCCCTAACAATACTTAACCTAAAAAAATAATAAAATAAAATAAAAATTAGGTTAACCACTAAATACTTTATATTATTTATTTATATTATTCTCCTGTTACTATACACACAACAACAACAACAGTAACAACACACCAATAAAACCAGTCGATTTACTTTGTTACGACGACAGGCAATTAATATACAATTACCTGAGAATTTAATGTAGACGTAGTTGAAAAAATATAAAATAAAATTGTTGACATACAAAACTCGTGTTTCATTTTATTATATACAATATACCAGCTTTATATTATTATATATATATATATATATACGAATGCATAAATTTTATTAATGGCACATAATAAACATGTATTCTATTTTAAGAAACGATCACGTGCTTTTTCTGTCATCAAGGCCCGCTTGTAGGGGGGATGTATACGGGGAAGGAACCGGAAGATGTACACACACGACTTCCGTTTTTACTGGGAGGAAGTCGGTTTTCCTTGACGATACGTCTTTTATTTATTTATTTATTTATTTATCTACCCATTCTAACTAATTATTACATTAAAATATTTATTTATTTTATTATTATTACTTTTTTTCTGAACTTTGTTTAAGTGTGTTTTCGGCTCCTTGCTAGTAACTAAATATAAACTAAGTAACTGGAAGGTAGCCAAAATACAACACCTGACAGTCAGGGGGATAGGGAAAAGTTGTCTTCGTAAATTTCTGTAAGGTTTTTTCCCTATTTTATTAACTAGGAAATGTTATATTCACAATGCGTTACGTGTTTAAATACACATACATAAATACAGCGTATTGAGTAAGTAAATAAATAAAAGAAGAAGAAGGTGAAGCAAATATACATCCTGAATGTTAAATGATTATTATTCTTTATTATTTGATATAATTTTACTATATGTTTATTTTATTTTTATATAAAAATCTGCGTGAAATTGCAAAAATATATATATATATATATACAGTCTCATATAAAAATATTAAATTTCAAATTTAATAATAGAAAACGACAATAGAAAACGTTAGATTAAATACGAAAGTATTGTTACAGTTTTATTTATATTATTTACATAATTTTCTTTTGTTTACATATACTTTAATATAAATACACAATTGAAGTATTATGTATTACTATATAATATGTTAACTGACTTTTTAGCTACTCTATATTTTCATATAGAGTAAGAGGGTGGTTCAAAAGTTAGTTAACACTTGTTTTGTTTTATTTAAGTTCCAAGCACACTTGCGAATATGAGTCGTAAAATGGGTTTACGATTCATATTCGCATGTGTTTTTCTTATACGAAATTTGATGAATACGCGACAAAAATGTAAAAAAAAAAAAGAAAAAAAAATACGATTAACTATTTATGAATTCGAATGATGCAGCAACTCTCACTCTTTGCAGCAGCAGTCAACCGAATTTTGGTCCACCCTTTATATAAATAAAATCCTACATCAAAGCGAAAGATTAACTATCAGACTCCTCGATTCAGATAAAGAAATCAATCAAATTCCAACAACGGACACCACCAAGCTCTATGAAAGTTAACCAACTTTTGGACCGCCCTTTAGGATAAATCCTCTATCAAAGCGGTCGATTAATCATCCAAGTATCCGAATAAGACAGTAATTTAAGTTCTAAAACGGTAAACTGACTTTTNGGAACCTTCTTCATGGATGGGGGATAGAGGGCTACCACACCATATAACTCCCTTGATCATACTGGGACTCGTTTTTGAGTTTTAGCGGCACGCACATTGTACACTTTCCTTTATAATATATATTGATTATTAAATTTTACTATTTTTTCAAGTCATTTATTAATTATTAATGATTTTTATTATTTTTGATTTTGGCATAACATTTGTTATAAAGGCAAAAAAGTCGTATGTTTGTAATCAAAAACAAATATTTTATTGCATTTAAATTTTGATTAAAATTTTATTGATTTTAAAATATTTAAATATTTATAACTAGTTAAATGCAGGAAAAAAATAATATAAACATTAATGTGTGCAAGGAATTCCCAATTAATTCTAGAATTTTTTTTATTTTCAATGTTGTTTTCCACTTTACTGATATTGATTACATCTCCATATAGTCAATCTGTACAGATACTTATTCCATTGTTCTATTAACTTTCAAGTTTATGATGTAGAAATATTTGGAGGTATCATATTGGAGATGAATAATATTTCTTTGCATCTACTCATTATTGGTGAACTTCTAGCTTATCACTAACTTTTACAGTTAAAAACAAATGAAAATTTGTGTCTATTCTGGACTGTATGGAGAGTGCTGCAATACTTTCCAACCCATCTGCTGCACTGTGTGGGACATATATTGTCTTGCTAGAAAATCAATCCCATCTGCAGTAATTGCAATAAATGCTTGGTCTCAGGCATTATTTTACAACGAGAATAAAGAATCAATAAAATTTCTTATGATGGAAGGAGCATCCAGTGAAGGTGTTCATTATTGGGCTGCAATTTCGAAGCACATTGTAGACCAGTAAATTCCCACTGTTGTCCATCTATCTGTCTTTCCTTAATTAATTAATCTCAAAATTGGAGTTAGATACATGAAAGATGAGACCAGATATGAAAAACTATATTAACTATAAACCTGATTAACTATATATGAACTTCCTATGCAAACTGGAAGTCATGTTATTTCAATTCAAAAATTTTTCCCTGAAAGGAGTTAGATAACTGGCATGACTTGATTGCTAAAGGAAAACTATGATGTATGGGGGCAAGACACTGCTAATTTGAAGGTTGAGAATATATATTTTAAATTAAATAAATTAAAAATATGATTAAAAATTGCAGCCTGACATTGTGACAATGTCACAACAAAATAATTGCTTGTCAGTTGACAGCAGAATTTAAGGAAAAACAAATCATGTTCTAAGGCAGTGGTGCCAAAACTTATTGATTTGTGGGCAAAAACTGTACATAAATTGTAGATTGGCAGGCACAAGTATGTTATATATTTGTGAGAATCAGGTTAGCATTTTTGTAATTTAGGCAATTTAATTATTCAATATTTGTTTGAAGAACATACTGCAGAACAGCATTTCTTGACACTGTTTTATATACATTAATTTTATTCACATTTATGTTTGCAATTAAAAACACAATTAAATAAATGCAAGATTTCCAAATTTTTATAAATTTTACTTCAGCAGGATGAGGCGTAATTTTTTTACCTGAAACCAATAAAAATATTTGAGCATGTAATTTTTTTGAAAAATTTATAGATATTAATTTTTAATATTACTGTTATTTCTCCAATTTTATATTATTTTTGGGTAGGTTGTGAATATAAGTATAAATATGTGTAAAGGAATTTGCCTATGTTTAGTGTTTGTAATCAGAATTTGACAAAAAAACTTGCAAAATAGTTTGACCATGCCTCACTTCTACTCTCAGATTATCAGTTGTGCATTAATGATTAACTGCTGATCTTTTAATTATTATTTAAGAAAATAACTAAATTAACCAATGTTAGGTCAAAATAAGCTGAGATATATTGTGAATTTATCTTATACAGTAAAATATGTATTCATTAAACGATTTTTTCTTCAGCAACTTCATCAACTGCAACAACAACAGCAGCAGCAGCAGCAGAGATTACAACAATTGTCTCAGCAACAATCAGTCTCACAAAGTAATGCTAATCCACAGCTAAGGCATTTATTACAACATGTAAGTTATATTGCTTAAATTATTTTATATAATAGCAAATACTAACATTTAACTTTTATTACAGCAAATGCAACAAATGCGACAACAACAGCAGCAACAACAGCTTTTAATGCAACCAAATATTCGTTCCCAGCTGCAGTCAAATGTTTCTCAAATAGCCTTATCAGCACCAGTTAGTCAACAACAACAAGCATCTCAGCAGCAACAACAGCAGCAACAGCAGCAACAACAAACTTGGGATGATCCAAGTCTTCTTGACTTTTAAAAAGATTTTTATAATATTGTTATATTACTGTTTTATAAATAGTTAGTACTTGAATTTGATGCAGTATCCTTGAACTGAGTAAATCACAGAAGAAATTTTTCAATACAATATTTATAATTATGAATATGGAATAAACCATAGTTTAATTCTGAATTTACATGTATAATATTGAACAGATTAATTTTTTTACACAAATATTCACTTTTTGAAAATGTAATAAATTTATTGATTTATAAAGAAACTATTACTTTTTATTTTGTCTTGAATATACAAATGCTTGATGCTTATTGATTTTTATAGCAATTAAATTAAATACATTTGTTAACTTTTTGTGTTTTTTTCAAAGAATTCTTAGCAATTCTTAGCATAGAGAAATGAAAACTAATGATTAATTAATGCTTCTAGTCCTTTAAATACAATAGAACTTTGATCATCTGAACACTTATTAGCCAAATGTCCAATTATCCAAATTACCACTTGCCCTCCTTTCTCTCTTCCATTGACATCACATTACAATTACATCTCTTATGTCATGTGACTTCATGATCAATAATGCCTGTTTGCTGTGACTGATTCAAATGATCAGTAGGATGCTACTTACACATTGATAAATAAATACAGTACATGTACAGTACAGTACAATACTGTGCTATTACCCTGTAATTTCATTCTTTACATGTTAATCCACTTATCCAAATCACCTGAAGAAGAAATCAGTTTGGATAATAGTTTTACCATATTATTTTATTAAAGTTAGTCTATTGTGACTATAATCTATTAATAGGATTTATTATACTGATTTAACTTACAGATGAAAGAGGGATTGAATTTAGTCTATTAGTTCAAAAGAAGAAACTCTTTATTTGCACCTATGTACTGTATAATATTTTCTTATATTTTAGACATTTTTGTCCCTCATTAGTAGATGTTTTATCATTCAAATAATAAAAAAACCCTGCTAATGAGGGACCAAAATACAAGAAAATATTATATATAGGAGCAAATAGTTTATTCTTTTGAATTTAATCTTTCTAATTTCATCCACAAGCTAAATTAATATAATAAATCTCATTAATAGACTAAAGACACAATAAAATAACATTAATAAAAGAAAACTATTGATGTTTACAGAATAAACAGTTGATAGGAAGTTTTATTTACTTAACTAATTGTTCTACATTTTTTTCAATGTAAATATTTTCATCAAATTTGAAAAATGAAAAAAATGTATAAACATGTCTAAAAACTTTTTTCAGAAAGTTGTAGAAATTCTCACAAAATTCTCTATTGATAATGAAGTTTGATTGGAAATACCATTAATGGAAGAAATAACACACACATTTGTATCTAAGTTCTGATATTCTAATTCCAGTGATAAAGCATATAGGAATTATAGAAGTTATGTGTAATTTATACATAATTTTGCATAAGAATATTAAATTTGTATTATATAAGGATTTCATATGGACATAAAGTTTGCATAGAAGTTACAGTACAAAGTTGATATTTCTTTATATAAAACTTTTTTCAAAATTTCACAATATAACATTTGTTTTATACCAGTACATAAAAAATATCCATTTTCTCTTGCAACTAGATTTTTCAAAGCAGTTATGTTTTAATTAGAGGATAGTTAATACTTTTGTAAAGATAAATCTTTATATTAATGTATAAAAAAGTAATAAGTAATATAAATAATCATAATGCTTATTATTATTATTATTATTATATATATATATATATATACGAATGCATAAATTTTATTAATGGCACATAATAAACGTGTATTCTATTTTAAGAAACGATCACGTGCTTTTTCTGTCATCAAGGCCCGCTTGTAGGGGGGATGTATACGGGGAAGGAACCGGAAGATGTACACACACGACTTCCGTTTTTACTGGGAGGAAGTCGGTTTTCCTTGACGATACGTCTTTTATTTATTTATTTATTTATTTATCTACCCATTCTAACTAATTATTACATTAAAATATTTATTTATTTTATTATTATTACTTTTTTTCTGAACTTTGTTTAAGTGTGTTTTCGGCTCCTTGCTAGTAACTAAATATAAACTAAGTAACTGGAAGGTAGCCAAAATACAACACCTGACAGTCAGGGGGATAGGGAAAAGTTGTCTTCGTAAATTTCTGTAAGGTTTTTTCCCTATTTTATTAACTAGGAAATGTTATATTCACAATGCGTTACGTGTTTAAATACACATACATAAATACAGCGTATTGAGTAAGTAAATAAATAAAAGAAGAAGAAGGTGAAGCAAATATACATCCTGAATGTTAAATGATTATTATTCTTTATTATTTGATATAATTTTACTATATGTTTATTTTATTTTTATATAAAAATCTGCGTGAAATTGCAAAAATATATATATATATATATACAGTCTCATATAAAAATATTAAATTTCAAATTTAATAATAGAAAACGACAATAGAAAACGTTAGATTAAATACGAAAGTATTGTTACAGTTTTATTTATATTATTTACATAATTTTCTTTTGTTTACATATACTTTAATATAAATACACAATTGAAGTATTATGTATTACTATATAATATGTTAACTGACTTTTTAGCTACTCTATATTTTCATATAGAGTAAGAGGGTGGTTCAAAAGTTAGTTAACACTTGTTTTGTTTTATTTAAGTTCCAAGCACACTTGCGAATATGAGTCGTAAAATGGGTTTACGATTCATATTCGCATGTGTTTTTCTTATACGAAATTTGATGAATACGCGACAAAAATGTAAAAAAAAAAAAGAAAAAAAAATACGATTAACTATTTATGAATTCGAATGATGCAGCAACTCTCACTCTTTGCAGCAGCAGTCAACCGAATTTTGGTCCACCCTTTATATAAATAAAATCCTACATCAAAGCGAAAGATTAACTATCAGACTCCTCGATTCAGATAAAGAAATCAATCAAATTCCAACAACGGACACCACCAAGCTCTATGAAAGTTAACCAACTTTTGGACCGCCCTTTAGGATAAATCCTCTATCAAAGCGGTCGATTAATCATCCAAGTATCCGAATAAGACAGTAATTTAAGTTCTAAAACGGTAAACTGACTTTTTGGCCCACCTTAAGCAAATAAATCCTGTATATAAGCACTCGAATAAGGCAGTAGTTTAATCTCCGCCACGGTTAACTAACTTTTTGGCCACCCGTTTATCACCAAGCACTCGAATAAAACAATAGTTTAAGCTCGGTAGTGGTTAACTGAGTTTTGGGCCACCCTTTATATAAATCCTGTAGAAAAGAAGCACTATACCTGTATAACAAAAAAATTGATCATTTTTATATAAAAA
>NW_019385771.1:0-47299 GCF_000671375.1 Centruroides sculpturatus
AAGAAAGTTATTTAGTGAAAATCTATAAAATAATTATAGTAAATCTACTTACTCTTATCAAAAAGTTTCGCTTTATAAAGAAAAAATCGGCAACAGAGATTCCCATTGGTAGGCCCTTAAATCTTTTCATGAAACCAATTATCTGTGCAAAAATATGAAATATTATTATGAACTTCGATATAAATGTAGTTCTACCGTGAAATACTTATAAATCGTATCAACTCACCTTAAACTTGAATTCTGGAGACAGATCAACAGAACATAATTTTACAATGGAACTGTAATCGTCGCAGATCTAAAATTTTAAGGTAATTATGAAATAACGAAGACATTTACAGTATAATACAAATTTTAAAAGATGTTTAAAAAATATTCGTAATAAGAAATTATTGTGAATAATTAATTAAATGTAAGTACAGTAATAACACATTACTTTTAAGAAAGAGATAACACTATATGCAAATTTAAACGTTTTTGCCTGGAAAGCTACACAACTCGATGTTGAATTTTTTATTTTGCAAATTAGAAAGGCACTTGCCTCTGCTATTTTCTCCGACTCGTAAATTCACTCAAAATCCGAAAAATGTTGCTTATCTATAATTTCAAGAAATAATTTAATTTATTCATTTAAACTGCCTTTATGAAAATTTCAACGAAACGATCAGATTATTTTTTGAATACGTTTACTTTTGTATTGTAAGGTCTCGTTTTATGCGGTGGATACGTTCTACAAAAAAGCGCATATAAAAAATTCGCATAAAAAAAGACTTTACTTGCCTTGAAAAAGTAGGGATACGTTCCGTACTTTTCTAAAATCGCATAAAACCAAAACAACGTATTAAAATTAACTAAAACCGCATAAAAAAGTTTGCAGAAATTTAAAGGAATAGGCTGCTTAATAAATTACTTCGAATGTCTGAAAGAAATTCATATAAAATTTAATTTCAAAACAATTACAGTTTATACCTTTCAATGCGAAACTCAGAATGATGTAATAGCGATTTGTCGATGGTAAGTGTCATGTACAAGGGGAATCCCCGAATTGCAAAAGCTCACTCTAAAAACAAATCACTAACATCTGAATGTGAAGAGTTAATTAAACTTTAGTTTCTCGCCCGAGTTAACTCGGGCAAGTTACATATCGTTACATAAAACACAGTCAATTTTTTTTTTAATTTTTGGAATGTTCTTTAAGTCTCCAAATTTTTAAAAAATATTTAAAAGTATACGGCCAGCTATTGTTCACCCTGCTTTAAACCCTTGTTTTCCCGCGACGTCTATGAGAATGCCCCAAGAAATCCAACACCAGCTATGTTCTAGGTCATCCAGATTTGCAAGCAATGACTCATCGGTGTTAAATTTCACAGAAGGGCGAAACAAAGGAAGTTAAACTTTGAAGCTTTTTCTTCAAAATTAACGCAATTCTTTCATTTTTTTTCAGTTTTAAGTTTTTCAGTATTTCAGTTTTCATTTTTTATGTTTAATTACATTTATATCAAAAATTGCTAGGAACTAAAGCGATTAAGGTAGATCTAGCTGTTTTTTACATCCATAAACGTTATATGTCAGCGGAACAAATGGAGTGAGCTTTGAGCGTTCCACGATTTTTGGAGACTGTCTATACGCGGGCTTCCTAAACAAGCCTACATGTATGTTTGTCCAAGAAATTTTTGGATGAAATACAAACCGCACAACTTCAAAATCGCATAAAAATAATCCGCATGAAAAGAGACCTTACAGTATAAGTAATCAAGTTACACGAAATTCAATACACGACAGTAAAAAATTTGTCAAGTAAAAATAGTTTTTAGTGACGTGTTTACGTGTATCACAGATTACCACGTATAGATTTTTAACTTTTATTTTGGTTTAGGGTCGTTTTCTCAAATCATAAAAATTGACATTCTTCCAGAATTATTCATTCATGGCAATCATTAATTCTTCTTACTTTGTCTTTAAGACATATTTCGAATAGACACTGCGATCATTCTAGATGTTAAGCCCATCACAAATTCGTCAAGGCACACAATGCCTCATTCGGGAAATCAGAGAGCTATATATATTCGGGTGTATGGAAAACTTTCGGATTTTTGAACGGCTGCGAATCTATTACCAGACTCCAAGAACAGTTGAACAACACATTAATCTATTGTTTTTAAGCTTTTACTTTCCTGGATGTTATGTATACATAACAGAGGAAAGTAATGAGATATTGTCAAATTTGATCTTTTGTATTTTTGTTTTCGCAAATCAACACGTTTTCAGACCCCTGAACTAAGGAAAAAGTCAAAAACATAATTGTAATAAAATTCGACGATGTGTGTTTGTGTGTTGGTGTCTATTTATTTTAATATCTCAGAATGGACTAAAGATTAAAAAACAAAATTTGTCATGGTAGCTTGTCTATAAGGAGCTTCGAAACTATTAAATTTTCGTTAAGGAAAGTCAACAGCATGAAAAGATGCAAGGGTCTCATATGTGAAAAGAATAGGATTTAACAAACACGTCATTCCTTATTAGCATTTACAAGTTTTACCATCTATTTCTCAAATTACCTCGCTACTATAAAATATTCAATGCTGTCATGTGTTAATATAACATCGGCTGTTACTGACGCTGACTAAATTCGTGCAGTTTTCCAGGCGCGTTTACTTCTTTGCCCATGTTTACATTACAGGCAATTACATTTTACTTAAATAAGAGAAATAGTTTCTAAAAAACCTAATAGCACAATTGCGTTCTAACAATATTTATTAAAAGCTACTTATAGATTCTGGTCTCATAATTAAAGAAATAGGCAGAAATATTAAATGGTTTTTAATTCATTAAATACTTGCTATTTTTTATATTTCAAAATATTCTTTGAAATACTTACCGATATCGTTGCATTTGATAATAACCAGGCTACAAGAATAAGTCCGAAACCGTAAATTAAAGAACAGATTCCAATAAATATTCGAATATTGAAATTCATTTGCCCAAATATAGTTCCATAAGTAAAGAAGCAGGTAATATAAAGGAAATAAGTATAATTTAAAGGAATCAGCCAATAAAAGGTTTCGTTGATCATTTGGTAAGTTTCCCACAGTTCTGTGTGTTTTTCCATAATGATTTGTAATCGAGTTTTCAACAATCCCATTCGAATGTTTGTCTCTTGTAATTCTTGAGATAAATTCGCAAATCTTTTCGACCATACAAATATACATAAAGCAGAAAATAACAGGAGAGATGCGATATGTCCTACTACATACAGAAGCCATATTGTATCATTAATAGAACATGTCAGTGCTTCAAAATCGCTTCCGTGTTGTATCTTTATCTCGGTGTATAGTACTAACGTGGACGTTAAGCACATTAGTAACCACGCCGAAAATACCAATGACAAACTTGCAACTAATGACATTTGTATACGATTTGCAATTTTGTATTCCTCTTCGTAATCAAATTTCGAGTAATGTAAATCCAATGACTTCCTTTTGATAATGCTAAACTGTAGTGCAATATACACTGCAATAAATAGATGAGTTAACGAAGCTAGAGTCGAATGTTCATTATATATTTTTATTAATCGAAGGCAATAATAGTCTGGTATTAGATTCTGCAGAAAATATTGGAGCGCTTTCAACCAAAGATATACTTCGAGGAAATTTGTATAAAATTTAAAACAAATGGACAGAGAACATCTGCTTTTCGTCTTGTTTGTCTGCTCGAGACATTCGCAGGAATCCAGTAAATCTATTCCAAATACTTTTATAGAAGAGAAAATAGGATCGTATAAGTACAGTGGACAACACTTCATTTTATTTTCTTACTGTTGATAATATAATTGCAATAAAAAAATTATGATTTATCTCTACACGTGTTCGAAGTTTTTTAAGACTCTGAGAATATCATTGAGATAAAACTACTTTACATTTACGTTTTGAAATTTTTGCTTTATTTGTGATTATTTTTCTTCTGGAAACGTGAATCTAGTAACAAAAGCAGTAATCGTCACACCAAAGCGAGTACCAGAATGAAATCAAATCAGAAGCTGAACAGATTTATCCAATTTTCTCTAATTAGAAATTTAGATGTCTTTATAAATGTCATGCCTATATATTATGTCTATCCCGTTATATAAAGGAATATTTACTCAACTAATTAGTAAATCGCATTATATGTGTTTGCTATTCGATAAAGAAAAGTTATCATAAAAGGGTGTAAAATTAATATAATTTATCGTTAGAAGCTATTATAATAATGAATAAGAAGAATTATAATAATGAATAATTATGAGAAGAAAATATAGTTCTATTANATGATTAATATAACCAGGAACCAGATTTATTAGAATTGAATAATAAATTTTCATCGTGAATAATTGAACAAATGCTGCCTTAAAGATTTTTGACCCAAGGTGACATTTTATTGTTTGATAATGTACTCAACTTTCTTAATATACATTAGGAAAAAACATGATCTACTTACATTTTAGAAGCTTTTTTAAACAAATTATTTTAGGACTCGGTGTGATAAACCCTTATGAAAGACAACGTTCGTAGTTACATAAATTCAATACTATAATATAATAAATATTAAAACAAAAACCATATAAACAGTTTGGGTTTTTAGTCCACCATTCCGAAGTTTATCGTTATACTCGAAAGGTACGAAATGGCACTATTTCATTGGTCAAGTAGACACAAATTGATAATGTGATATCTTATATTTTTACGGATAATTTTTTCTCTGCTTCTAAAAATGTTACCTCTAAAATACTGTACCATTCACAGCCAAATATCAAATGCTGGTCTGACAAAGAATCAAATTTTTCGTCAAAAACTAACTAAATCTTTAAACTCAGCATTTTCTGTACAGAAAACCTGGACACCGTCGACCATACGATCTATCATTGTCCAATTTACGATAAAGATTAACTTTTTCTGAAATAAGAAATTTTTACACTCAGTTTCTGGTGACAATGTCCACTCGATAAAGTTGTTCAGAAAACACTGTTTGATGCTTTTTACAATTATGTTTAAAAAATATGGAAGAAAAGACTATTTATATATTCTAATTTCTAGTTTTACATTTTAGTTTTCACTAAAAGCCGAATACTAATTTTATGTTTACTTTGTATCGTGTATTTTGGCTTATGTATTCCTAGTGTTATACAGCCATAGAAGTGGTGCACTTATTAGATAGAACAATAGAAACCATAGAAAGAAACCATCACACGGTCTTTCTCCCATGAGAAAAATGTGTAGAGCGTGAATCTGCTAGTGTTATTATTCTCTCAAGTCACACGAGACAACAAGCGTTCTTAATAGAAACCGTCAAATTGAAGCCAAATTCAAAACGCCACCACTCAACGAGATGAAAAAATAAAACTAAAAATATTAAATAAGTAAGACGGGATCTATTACCCCCTACCCCTGAGTAAGAAATCCTAGGCCCCTACCCACCCCAAAATACTTTACGTAATTTATGGACAGCCCCTAAGCTACAACGAAATTCGCATAAACTTTGAAATAATTTGTCGAAGAACATTTTTTTCATGTTCTCTCCCTCTATGCATTGGCACGAATCGACCAAATTCAGTCCATCTACTTTTACAGTAGAGAAAATAAAACCAATGTAAGTATAATGGGCAACGATTCATGTTATTCTTCGAAAACGTTTGTGAAATATGAAAACTCTGCTTACTTTCTATTAACGTTTCAATGTTTCTAATATTATCTTGATTTATGATTGTTTTCGTCTTTCAGATATTATTGTAAGAGCGATGGCATCACATGATTTGAGTCAGATATAAGAGATTATACATAATTTACCATTTATAAAAAAGGGAATGCTGTACACACGCAACGGTTGAGATCATTAAAGAACTTTTCTTTGTTGAACTGATTACAAAGGTACTGTACTTTCGACTAAAATTGTTTACTCGTTTCTTCTGACTGTTTTATGTATTAGCCATTAAGCCGTACTGAAGTAGTAAATTACATTTAGTAAGATAAACGTAACTACATTTTGGAATATATTTATAAAAACGAATTTTTTAATGAAAATAAAGTGATCTCTCATTACTTACAATGGGATGTTATACTGTTATGGAGATGTGATATTTGTTTCTTATTGTGTTACGTTTATTATGAATAAATAAATAAAATAGCTTGTCAGTTTCTTTCCTCAGATTCCTCACTCCCATGGCCAAACATCGGGCGCCAAATCTTCAGTCGTATCAATCATGCCAATGGCTTTAGTTACTTGACTGCTACCCGCCGTGTTTCTCTCCATTGTCGATTATCGTTGAATAAATAGTTTAATAATAGTAAAACTTGTACATTTATTACATACCAACATTTGTACATTTGTACAGTACAATATTTTAACTAGAAACAATAAAAGTCAGTAATGATACCTTACAATAATGAAAAAAAGAGCACGAATATTGAAAATAAAATTTAATGCGCTTCGAACACTTCTCGGACCATTTTTAAGATACAAATTAAGCATAGAAAACGATAATACTCAACAATTATAGCGAATAGATAATTAAATTGATTTAATTCAACATTAATTTTATAAATCTCACCGCTTAAATGAAATTTGAAAATTAAAACTATAAATACGTTAGAATTCAACATTGTATCGCCATTGTATCATTCATTCTAATGTTATATTTTGTTTCGGAAAGTTCAAACACGGATTTGTATTATACACTTACACAACAATTTTTATTTTTTGATTTTTATAGGTTCAAAGGTCTAAAAAGTAAAATTTTGCAAATAACTCGGAGCACAATATTTCAGAACATTCCATTCTTTTCTATACGTTTAACATCAGTGAAAATAAAACGATCTTCAAACAACGATTGATTTACACCATTAGAAAAGAAACAATATTAAAATGAAGAATATTATCGTAGATTTCGATGTAATGCCGATAATTTTACTATTTTAAAATAAAAATTCGTTTCATAAGACACTACGTGACCCAACTACTATTTATTTAAACACCATCAAGAGGATCAATATTGACATTGATGCAACAAAGCTATACGATCCTGGCTGCCTGGTGAAGTTTTCCTGTTAATTTTCGTACATTTTTTCATAGATTGCCTAGTACTACAGGCTTATTAATTTATGGACGATACTGCGTATATCACAATCGCGTTAATCAAACACAATGGTACCACGTTACTCGAACAAACAATCGCGATTCGTTAGAAGAAATTTTCGGTTAATGGCAAATATTGTAATTTTAATTTTATCATCGGTAAAAAGTTTTCTGTGATAAAAAAAAGTTACAAATCGTTTAAGGATAGGGCAACCCCACGAGAAAGGGTTCACGTGTCTCAAGTGATTTAATGTACAGGAGCCCTGCGAATCTTAGTTTTTCTCGTAAATCTGGAATAAAATTAAAATAATGTCTTAATTTCGTTCGAAAATTAAAAAAAAGTTCAAATAATTCGAATTATTTGCTCCCTTCAGTGTCGAAATGACGAAGATTTCCTGTTTAGAGAGATGCCAGAATAAATGAAGAACTTCGTTATGAGAATTCACTAACTCACGCCCGGTGTCGAAATTGCATTTCTCTATTGTATAATAAATAAAAATATAAAAAAAATTTTAATAAAGATTCAAAACACGCAAATTTATTTATACCAAATACAATCATCTACTGTCTTTACATAGAAGTCAAGAATATGCACAGTAAAAGCCAGGAAATGTGAAATGTGTTAACGATAATTTGTAAATACAGACAAGACAAATATAATTTGCAGCGTGGCGCTGTGTTCTCGAGTGAGATAACAATATACTGTACTAATAGAGTTTTATCATTTTGAAACATTACCGGATACGATTCGCTGAAAACTATAACACATTTTCTATTTTCTTAACGTCACACTGCAATATTATGGCCTGGGCCAGATAACGTCTCTTAGGGTAATATCTAACCTCAAATAAGTCCGTGATCCTACAAAATAGCAATGGAAATAAGTTTACAATTATTCCTTCTAACCGGAATTTGCTACTTTCTTCAAATAGAAGTGAATTACATTAAAAAATAAATATTTATATGCGTCAAGTAAATTTTGAAAATTTGCAATAAAAAAGAAAATAATTGTTTCCTTAAGCAAATCATTTTCAAATGTCACTCGAAATGCCTTATCTGTAAATCGTAAAATTTATCAAACGTGTATTTTTACATATAGTATTAATCCCAGTAAGATTTGGTTTATATGTCAAGTGGATCCAGAAGTATTTTTAACTCTCTGGTTGTTGTCACTAAAGGAGCCTGTTTTTAGCAAGCTTAATATGTGTTCAACCAGGTGATGAGGGACAGGGCTCAACATATCCATACGAACCATCCTTCGAAAATTCCTAGGTAATTTTCGAGCAGTCCAGACTCGATCCCGGATCTTACAAAGCGGTATGTTCCCACCTTGACAGCTCGGCTATTCGGCCGACAAAATTCACGGGGGTGCGGAGGGTACGTACACACTACCTGAAATCTTCAAATGTCAAATAGAAAAAAGTTTTCCGTAGTACAACTACAGCGCGGAGGATATAGATATTAATATGAAGTGGCATCTCAATAAAATTCCAGCATCTGCCCCTGACTTGTTTTTGGCAACGCGACACATGGGCGATCCCGCGAAAAGGAATGTCCCCATTAGTTCACCCATGAAACACTAGACCTTATTTCAGTGTTACTAATATGAATGGAACCCGAAAAACACGCCGCCAGCAGGTTGACAAGTCGTGAACTCACAATTTTACTACCTCTCCCACTGATGGACAGAATCTAAATAATCTGAAATATTTGGTAATGTGGCATCCTGTGAAAACTATTCTAAAAGTTTAGTAACCTGTATATAAGAACTAATAATTAGTATTATTAAATACAGAAAGGCTGCTTGAACATTTCTTGTTTTTTGCCATCACTCCACTCAATTCTACCAAAGATGAGAAAATGGAATACAATGCACTCACCACCTACAACAACAAGAAAGTTATTTAGTGAAAATCTATTAAACAATTATAGTAAATCTACTTACTCTTATCAAAAAGTTTCGCTTTATAAAGAAGAACTCGGCAACAGAGATTCCCATAGGCATGCCCTTAAATCTTTTCATGAAACCAGTTATCTGTGCAAAAGTATGAAATATTATAATAAACTTCGTATTATTTTAGTCCTACAATGCAATACTAATGAAGTGTATAAAGTCATTTTGAATTTGAATTGTGGAGACAGATCAGCAGAAGATAGTTTTACAATGGAACTGTAATCGTCGTAGATCTAAAATTTTAAGGTAATCATGAAATAACGAACGCATTTACAGTATCATGCAAATTTTAAAAGATGTTTAAAAAATATTTGTTGTAAGAAATTATTGTGAATAATTAATTAAATGTAAGTAAGAACACATTAGTTTTAAGAAACAGATGACGCTACATGCATATTTAAATGTTTTGGCCTGGAAAGTTACGCAACTCGATGTTGAACTTTTTATTTTGCGAATTAGAAAGGCAGTTGCCTCTACTATTTCCTCCGACTTGTATATTTACGCAAAATTCGAAAAATGTTGCTTAGATTAATTTCAAGAAATAATTTGATTTGTTCACGTAAACTGCCTTCATGAAAATTTCAACAAAACAATCAGATTTTTTCCTGAATGCGTTTACTTTTGTATAAGTAATCAAGTTACACGAAATTCAATACACGACAGTAAAAATTTGTTAACTAAAAATAGTTTTTAGTGACGTGTTTACGTGTATCACAGATGACCACGTATAGATTTTTAACTTTTATTTTGGTTTTAGACACTGCGATCATTCTAGATGTAAAGCCCATTATAAATTCGTCAAGGCACACAATGCCTCATGCGGGAAATCAGAGAGCTATATATATTCGGGTGTATGAAACATTTTCGGCTTTATGAACGGCTGCGAATTTATTACTAGATTTCAAGAACAGTTGAGCAACATATTAATCTATTGTTTTAAGCTTTTACTTTCCTGGATGTTATGTATACATAACAGAGGAAAGTAATGAGATATTGTCAAATTTGATCCTCCGAATTTATGTATTGGCAACTCTCCACGTTTTCAGACCCTTGAACTAAGGAAAAAGCCAAAACATAATTGTAATAGAATTCGTCCATGTGTGTTTGTGTGTTGGCGTCTATTTCTTGTAGTATCTCAGAATGGACTAAAGATTAAAAAACAAAATATGTCATGGTAGCTTGTCTATAAGGAGCATTGAAACTATTAAATTTTGGTTGTGGAAAGGCAACAGCATGAAAAGATGCAAAGGTCTCATATGTCGAAAAGAATAGGATTTAACAAACACGTTATTCCTTATTAGCATTTACAAGTATTACCTTGCATTTCTCAAATTACTTCGCTACTATAAAATATTCAATGCTGTCATGTGTTAATATAACATCGGCTGTTATTGACGTTGACCATTTTCGTGCATATTTCCAAACGCGTTTTCTTCTTTGCCCATGTTTACATTACATTCAATTACATTTTACTTAAATAATAAAAATAGTTTCTAAAAAACATAATAGCACAATTGCGTTCTAACAATATTTATTAAAAGCTACTTATGGATTCTGGTTTGATAATTAACGAAATAAGCAGAAATATTAAATGGTTTTTAACCCATTAATTACTTGCTATTTTTTATATTTCAAAATATTCTTTGAAATACTTACCGATATCGTTGCATTTGATAATAACCAGGCTACAAGAATAAGTCCGAAACCGTAAATTAAAGAACAGATTCCAATAAATATTCGAATATTGAAATTCATTTGCCCAAATATAGTTCCATAAGTAAAGAAGCAGGTAATATAAAGGAAATAAGTATAATTTAAAGGAATCAGCCAATAAAAGGTTTCGTTGATCATTTGGTAAGTTTCCCACAGTTCTGTGTGTTTTTCCATAATGATTTGTAATCGAGTTTTCAACAATCCCATTCGAATGTTTGTCTCTTGTAATTCTTGAGATAAATTCGCAAATCTTTTCGACCATACAAATATACATAAAGCAGAAAATAACAGGAGAGATGCGATATGTCCTACTACATACAGAAGCCATATTGTATCATTAATAGAACATGTCAGTGCTTCAAAATCGCTTCCGTGTTGTATCTTTATCTCGGTGTATAGTACTAACGTGGACGTTAAGCACATTAGTAACCACGCCGAAAATACCAATGACAAACTTGCAACTAATGACATTTGTATACGATTTGCAATTTTGTATTCCTCTTCGTAATCAAATTTCGAGTAATGTAAATCCAATGACTTCCTTTTGATAATGCTAAACTGTAGTGCAATATACACTGCAATAAATAGATGAGTTAACGAAGCTAGAGTCGAATGTTCATTATATATTTTTATTAATCGAAGGCAATAATAGTCTGGTATTAGATTCTGCAGAAAATATTGGAGCGCTTTCAACCAAAGATATACTTCGAGGAAATTTGTATAAAATTTAAAACAAATGGACAGAGAACATCTGCTTTTCGTCTTGTTTGTCTGCTCGAGACATTCGCAGGAATCCAGTAAATCTATTCCAAATACTTTTATAGAAGAGAAAATAGGATCGTATAAGTACAGTGGACAACACTTCATTTTATTTTCTTACTGTTGATAATATAATTGCAATAAAAAAATTATGATTTATCTCTACACGTGTTCGAAGTTTTTTAAGACTCTGAGAATATCATTGAGATAAAACTACTTTACATTTACGTTTTGAAATTTTTGCTTTATTTGTGATTATTTTTCTTCTGGAAACGTGAATCTAGTAACAAAAGCAGTAATCGTGACACCAAAGCGAGTACCAGAATGAAATCAAATCAGAAGCTGACCAGATTTATCCAATTTTCTCTAATTAGAAATTTAGATGTCTTTATAAATGTCATGCCTATATATTATGTCTATCCCGTTATATAAAGGAATATTTACTCAACTAATTAGTAAATCGCATTATATGTGTTTGCTATTCGATAAAGAAAAGTTATCATAAAAGGGTGTAAAATTAATATAATTTATCGTTAGAAGCTATTATAATAATGAATAAGAAGAATTATAATAATGAATAATTATGAGAAGAAAATATAGTTCTATTACTGTCGATTGTACGAACCCCGATATAATGAATTTCTGAAACACTGGGCCAAATTTGTTCGTTAAGGAACATCTGTTGGAAAAGAAGTGTAATATTCGACCTTTACTCTTATAGCTTAACGTCAGTTATTGGACCGCAATTTGTAAAATTGTAGACTTATAAATTCCTTTTGTCGTCTTTCCTTAATGAAGTTTCTTGGTATGCTTCTTGTCTGTGTTGGTAAGCATTTGGAAATGTTTACTTTTGTTTTTCTTGGACTCTATTGAGTGTTTTTGCCTGCAGTAACACTGGCATTAATGTTAACAACAAAAGTCGAACACATCCTTCGACTCTTCTTGTGTTTTCCCGGAAAGAATTCTTCATTCAGTACAGGGGAATGCTCTTGATTATTTAATGAATCTGAAAGTCATAAAAAGTGCCAAATAAAATCGGATACGAGAATGACATCGTACATTATTATCTAAGTCAAATTTAAATATATCAAAATTAATGTAGTAATCATATAAATTCTTTTTTGGCCATAATATACCACTGGGTTTTACACCCAGTGGTATATTATGGCAAGTAGCTTTATCTGCGATTTTTACAAAGAAAAAAATCAGGTATAAATCTATTTTACGAAGAATAGTTATATAAAGTGTCTATCGGTTTTCCTATTTTACAGCTTTCATTGAAGAACTAAAAGTTATAAAAACTCAACCGTATTTTGAATGTTGTTTTTAATTTCGGAACAAAGTAGAAATTTACTTACTAATTTTATAAACTTCAGTCAAGAAAGACACGTAAATTACTAACCATACTTGTTACCACAAACACTAAGGAATTCGATACATCACCAAATGTTACCGGAGAAATCTCTTCTTCTGTTTCGTAAAACAATCTTCCTTTTTTCTTTCTAGTGAAAACGTCACCGATGTTTCTTCCTTCCATCAAGATTGTAGATCATGTTAAATTTTAAAAAATCTACACCCGGACTATTGATTATCGAAATAAAATGGCGACGGTTTATGTTCGAAGAAACGACTCACTTAACTGTGTGGACGAGAATTCCTTAAGCTTCCATTCGTTTCGTCGTGCGGCTGAAAGGACAATACAATCTACACCCTCTGTCTTTACAGATACAAAAAATTATGAGCGATCAACACAGTAAAATAAAACTTCTGTCGACTTTTTCTGTAACCAAAACAGAACGGAAGTACGTCACTAGTATTGAGCGAAGTGTCGCCCACTATACATATTCATTGTCGCTTCCTTTTCTGTAGTGACAAAGTACGAACCGATCCCAAGACGATGGAGAAAAACGGACACCAAATTTCCTTTGATTTCTTCCTAAAAGATTTAGCTCATCAGAAAACAATTTTCAATCTATTCGGTATTTAGGATAAAACGTACTTTAGCATTTCTCTAATCCAAAGTTACACTCACCGGATTAGATGCAAGATAACTGTCAATTTTCAAAAAAGAGTGGCGCCATCTTAATATTTAAAATGAAAAAATTTCCAATTTCTTTATTTTTTCAAAATTTGTGGGTCAAAAATTCAAAAATAATCTTTAATTGAAATAATGTTAAAAATGAGGGCTGCGAAACATCCGGAGGAGGTCCAACGGGTATTTCTAATTTCAAACCAGATCGGCCCGCCCGATTTATAAATGAAGACGGATGGATGGAATAATTCGTAATTAATAAATTATATAAATGCAGAACAGATTCAAATGTAGATTGTTCTTCTCGCTCAATTCATATTTCATCTTCGGCCATTCGTTTGTTCGTTTTCGGCTTTTGAGTTTAAAATCATTTATTTATAACACTTTCAAAACTATTTATTATAAAAGTTGTGAGCANTCGTTACTTTTAATTGTTACTGTATATTTTACACTATCTTATTTTTCATAAAATTTTACTTGTATAAGTATATATTACGCCTGTTGCCCTCCCATCATTGTACAATTTTACTCTTAATGTTTATTAATATGCTGTGTTCATTGTCATAATTAGTTAGTGTTTTTAAATCCTGATAATGCTCAGCGAAATCAGGAAATGTAACTTATGTTATTTTAATAAAATGAAATGAAATTAAAAAAAAAATGAATAGATAACCTAATATACAAATAGATCTAGAAGAGAATGAACATTTCGCTTAGTTGAGTGTTAAGTTATACTTAAGAGCCATGTCCATAAAATGAGTAAGATTACAATCATGTTCTTCCACAGACGGTAACATCGTCCAAATAAGCAAACGTGTAGACTAAGCCTTCTTTAGCAATCATCTGAGAAATAGAACGTTGAAATCCAGCAACTCCATTTGTGAGGCCAAAACTAATTACCTTAAACTGCCACAATTTGTTACCAGCTTCAAATGCTGTGTAATGTCTGTCTTCTTTCGGAATGGGAATTTTATGGTAGGCTCGACGCAAATCTATAGTACTGAATGCTTTATAAGAGGCTATTTTCTGAATCAAGTCATCAATTCTAGGGAGAGGGAATGCATCCAACTCAGTAAACTTATTAATAGTGCAAGAGTACTCTATAACTAGCCTTTTCTTTGGACCAGGTACAATCACCACCTGAGCTTTCCATGGCGAGTTACTTTCTTCAATTAGACCCTCAGCTGTCAACCTCTTGATTTCTGCATCGATAAAATCCTGATCTGGTTTAGAGAACCGCCTAAATTTAGTAGCGATAGGCCTAGTGTCTTTAGACCAAATGTTCGAAGAGACATTTGTCTAAAGATGACTCATTTGTGAACACTGCGGAACAGATCGACAATGATTTATGAGAGCCACCAAATTTGAACAACACATCAGCATGCAAAGCTAGGAAATCGTGCCCTAAAATTACATGAGCACATAGGCCAGATAAAGCTGACAGCGAAACCTTTGGATAAGTATGACCCTTTAAGTTAATAGAAACTATGCACCGACCCCTCACAGTCGAACTTAAAGCGGTTGTAGCCATAGAAACTTGAGCGGAATGTGGAATAATTCAGAAACGATGACACAGCGCAAAATTATAATCTATGAAACTTTCGGAACTGCCAGTATCCACCAGGGCCCGAGCTAAGATGTTGTTTAGACGTATTTTAACGGTAGCTCTAGACAAAGGGCTGTGAGCAACAGTTGCCAAGGTTAAAGCAGCCGTAGTTGGCTTACTCTCTTTGCTTTTATAAACTCTAGAAAAATGTTCCCTTTTTCCACATTTGTTGCAATCTTCATTTCTAGCAGGGCATATGTTGCGAAGGAGTTTCACGTAGCCACAATAAGGACACCTACGTTCAGTGGCAGCCTGCACATGTGAGGGTAAAGCATTTTCTTCAGCATTATCTAAATTCTCTTCCACCAACTCCTTTTCATTGGCGATATTGATAGTGCTTACTGTACTAGTATTAGAGACAAAAGTTTCAGACTGAACAAAGGCAGATTCTAAGGCACGGGCTTGTGATAAGGCATCTGAGTTTTAAAGTATGGCTTTCCAAAAGGCGCTGCCGTATCTGGGGCGATAGCAATCTGGCAATAAAAGCGTCACGTACATATTCACTTTTATATCCCTCTGCCGAGACAGAGGTGAAGTTGCAGTCCTTACTTAATGTCCTAAGATTCTGATAATACTGGTCAATGGACTCACCGGGTTGTTGGCGACGATTAATTAAACAATGACGAGCGAAAATTACATTTATAGGCTTCTTATATAAGGCAGTCAAAGTCTTAATGGCATCCTGAAATCCGGAGCACTCTGATATATAAGAGTAGACTAAGGGGCCCACGAAATTAACAAGTAGACTGGGTAAGATTTACCCTCCGAATGAGGGGGTAGCCACCCCCCCCAACGGGTAGCCCTCCCACGTACGAACAATAAATGTCTAATGAACCACCCCCCTACGCGCGACCCTTCGCGAGATATAGCCCTCCGAAAATTGTTGTACGGGTCACGTGACCGCATGTTAGCCACAATTTACCCTGCGAATGAGCGGATCGGCGACCCCCCCGATTTNTTTATAACACTTTCAAAACTATTTATTATAATTAATTAATTAATTAATAATATTGCAATCACAGATCTTTTCATTAGTTTTACTTTTATAAATTTCGGAAAATAAAAATCTATATTTTTTCGAAATTTAAATATTAGATGGCAACACTTATTCTAATTTTCAAATTGACGGTTGTGGCATCGAAGTGTAACGAGTGCAGCGCATAAGTAGAGAAACGGCAAAGTATGTTTTCATCGCAACTATTCAATAGATTTAAAGTTGTTTTCTGGAATGCAAAATTTTTCAGGGAAGGAACGAGAGCAAACGTGTTGATCCTTACTTCGATGGAATGGAAAAGAGGAAGAGAAAATGGAAGATGAATAAGTATAGTACTTAATTCTTAGCTCATTACTAGTGACGTACTTTAGTTCTAATTTGGTTACAGAGAAAAGTCGATATGGAAGGTTGTACTTTTCTGTCAGTTGGAGCCCACAATCTGTCGCCGATGATCAGCGCAAGGGCGTAATTAACTTCCGTGAATGATAATGTGACCCTTCGCGAGATATTCGCTTTCAAAGGTCAGATTTTAACATGTGTCAGTACACTGCCTATTCTCCATGTTCTACGGAATCTAGGTTAGCGATAGCGAGTTACGCATTCAGTCGCGCGCTTGGGCTTGCCCCCACACATTTTAAAAGTATATAACATCAACTACTCCATGAACAGTCAAGTGGGCTGGCTACTCGAAGCTGGAATAGCCACGTTGACTAAATAATTAAACGCCATAGTGTTAATGGCGCGACTTAATTCTGGGGACTATAACTATCTAACACGCTATCCAAAACGTGTAAATGGCTTAAACCTAATCTAGAAACCATAGTACTGGGTAAGATTTACCCTCCGAATGAGGGGGTAGCCACCCCCCCCCAACGGGTAGCCCTCCCCCGTACGAACAATAAATGTCTAATGAACCACCCCCCTACGCGCGACCCTTCGCGAGATATAGCCCTCCGAAAATTGTTCTACGGGTCACGTGACCGCATGTTAGCCACAATTTACCCTGCGAATGAGCGGATCGGCTACCCCCCCGAATTGAAGACCCCCTCCGTGCGAACGAAAAAGTCAAAGGAACCATACCCCTGCGCGCGACCCTTTACGAGATATAGCCCTGTAAAGAATCCCATACGTCATTTCCGGCGATCGGGATCGACGAGTCGCGTCGCTCTTTCTACTAAGCCTATCGACCGCTAAGCCTATCGACCTATTCTAACATTATTGCAGTCTAATTATCGGAGTTAGGTCCTTTTCGCATGACCCCGCGCTCCTCCTCGACCTCGGGAGGGTCTAGGGCCCCTCATTCGCCGACACACTGGGTTTCGCTCGCCCGGTCGGCTACCGTATTAAGCACCGCTAAGCCTATCGACCTATTCTAATGTTACTACAGTCTAATTATTGCCGAGTTAGATCCTTTTCGCACGACCCCGCGCTCATCCTTGACCTCGGGGCCTAGGGCCCTCATTCGCCGACACGCTCGGGTTTCGATCGCGGTCGGCTAGTACTACACGCCGCTTTCGCGGTTTGTCCAAAACACCTGACCTACCTCTTCGGAGGTGACTACTTAGGCTAATAGAAAACCGTTTTGAAACCAGATTGTACACTCACCTTCAACAGCATCTCCTCCTGCATCTCCCGCCAGGTCCTTTCGCTACCTGGCGACGCCTAGCCTATTCCCAATGTTGCGTAGGTGAGGACAGGGTGAAGCCGCTGGTCCCCACCTTGGCTAGATCCTGGGGTTCGATGACGAAGGTGTTGTTGGCGCACGATGTTGTCCGAAAAACCACATAATCCAGGTTTTACATCCGCAAATAGGTATCCTTTGGTCACGCGCACTATACACAAGCTGCACTACTCACTGGGCGGTCGTCATCCCTTGCCATTCTTCTTCGTCGCCCTTGTGCACGGGTATGTACATCAAAAACATACGTACAGTACAGTATATAAATGATATAGACATGTCGGCGAAGACAGAAACATAGGTCGATCGTCACGTGTAAACCTTCACCGCCAAACATTCTGTTGCTGCTAATAAAAGTAGTTCGATTCCGTTCATGGAAAAAGCGAAATAAACAACCTTTTATTAGAAACAAAGCAACCATTCGTCCACAGTTGATTCCCCGTGAAATAAAAGGCCGCAATGTGAAATGCCGTAGGAGAAATGACACCAACCAAAAAATACCGACATAAACAAACTTTTGTTAGAAACAAAGCAAAAAAATACAGACTTGGGTCAAAGACGGTCGAATTCACCGTGAAAAGAAAGCCCGCGTAGAGCGAAGAGAAAACATACAAACGCAGGTCGAACCAACCAAAAAAAAAAAACGACAAAAACAAACTGTTTTTAGAAAGTAAGCAAAAACTTTCGTACGTCAAAATAAAGCCCGCGTAAGGCGAAGAGAAAACATACAAACGCGGGTCGAACCAACCATGAAAATAAAGCCCGCAATGTGAAAAGCGACATAAAAAATCTTTGGACCACAGTCGAAAATACGGCCATTTTGAAACCGTGGATAACATTGAAACCGCTATCGTGTTTCGATATTTGACCACGCAAGTTAATAGTAGCATTGGTAAACATTAACTGCCAATATTCCAATTTACTAGTTTTTCGATATTTTTGTCGTAATTTGTAGGCATTGTGCGGAAGGAACCGGCTCCATCTGGCAGGTTCGGATTCGTCTACCGCTGTGAAAAAGTCCAGCAGAAAAAGAAAATGAGTAGACGGACAGGAAATAAACAAACTTACGAGAAAGAGAGCAAATCATGCCTCCACCGATGATTTCCTGTTTGTGGTCCAGACGGTTAAAAATGTAGCTAATGTAACGAAAACGAAACGAACCTAACCGAAGCGACGCCATTTTCGAACCATTAATAACATTAACCCAGATAGCTGCAGATAGCACTCGTGTAAACGCGGGAATTGAGGTAAGGCTTACCTCCGCACTTAGCACATGGCGGAAAGAAACCGGTTAGGTCTGGATATGGCACTAGCCCACAAGTACCAAACTTCTGTGCAGCCTCTCCGGTGGGGAGATAGCGAAGAAAACTGTAAGATGTTATATTATTAAATATTGTGGCGGGGTCAATAACGGGGGGCGCCGAAAAATCACAACTATATGGCATGTTCGTTATAGTAACAAATACGATATTGGGTTCGAGGATATGAAGGAGACTACGGCTTATATAACCGCCGAAAACCGTTACGAGTGTCACGTGACCCGCGGTCGGCACCCATTGGCTTGCGGAGCCTCGGGGGGCGGTCCGAGTGTCACGTGACCCGCGTCCCATTGGCTCTCGGAGTGCGCTGCATCTCTATGGCTGAGGAACAACCACGTGATTTGGCTGTCATGCGCAGTGCTGTCGTTGGGCTCATTTGTCTCAAATATGAGTTCCGAAATGTTTCTGGTAAGACGACGTGCTGGACTAGTGGACAAAGGCTTGGACTACAGTCAACATAGACCCGGGTTCGCGGCCCGGCCAAGGTAAGACTAATAAATAATAATGTATAGTTATATCTACAGGCAATAGATGGCGACTACGGATGACTTCAGGCGGGTGACGTGGACTGTGGGCCGGCGCAGAAGGGAATGCAGAAGGGACAGACGGCGAAGACGGAGCGGGGAAGCGCGAGGAGAGACAGACCTAAGCAAGGGGTTAGCGAGAGCGCGTTAAAATTTTTTTTCGCGCGGTAGACTGCCTTTTGACCACGATGTCACGTGACCGGAAATGACGTAGCCGAAACTTCAGGGGCTTATATCTCGCGAAGGGTCGCGCGTAGGGGGGTGGTTCATTAGACATTTATTGTTCGTACGGGGGAGGGCTACCCGTTGGCGGGGGTGGCTACCCCCTCATTCGGAGGGTAAATCTTACCGTAGACTGAACCTCCTCACATCGTCCATTTCCATTGACGAAACAAAGTTTTTGAATGTTCTGTACCAGTGGGACCACTGCTGAGAGGAACCACTAATATTCGGATCAACATTAAAACGTTCAGGTTTAAGAAGACTATCCATCCCAAGTAGTTTTAGACACGAATAAATTGTAGTATAAAGAGACAAAGACGTTACCTTACCAAAAGGTTTTATTCGTGTCTAAAACATGCGACCGTTACAAATCAAATGCAGCAAGAAACAGTGCTGCCAGACCAAGAGACTACTACTGTAGGGAAGAGTGTTGCCACCCTGTGACACTACTACAAGAATTATGTATTATTATTCCGAAACAGGCACCGCACAGACAATTTACCAGGATGGACTACAAATTATAGAATTTGCAAATGGACAGATTGAAACTCACCATGTAAACGGGGTTAAAACCGTGGCCTTCAGAAATTCTCAATTTACTTTATATTCCGATGGTTCCGAAGAGAGCATCATGTCCAGTGAGTTTGTGATTTTATGAACTGCTGATGATGCGAACAACGAAAGAAATGACTGAAACAAAAATTTTTTTGTAAGAGTCATTCTTTTATTTTATGAATATTAAATAATCGTTGGCCATGTAAAACTTTTATTTTTTACTTAAAATAGTAAATGTTTATTAGTTTTCAGGGAGGGTGTAAGCTACATTAAGATATCACACTCATATCTACTGTAAACAAAGCGCTAAGAGTTTTATTCTTGTCTAAAACAAAGTCCTCTATGTAATCTCAGACAATGTTATTATTTCAGTTATATAAATATAAGAATAATAGAACACTTTGTTTATCACTTAACAATTCTGTCAGTTTTGATTGATTTTAGTTTTTTCATACAATACTCTTACGAAGTTAAGAAAAAGTCGATTAAATTAAAACCTGTGTTATAATTGGTGTTTTTCTGTTTCAATTGTAAAAATATTTCTAAAGCGATTAAAATTCTAAAGTTGTTTACAGCATCGTAAAAATAATATTTAAGTTTTAAAATTTACCAAAATGTTAATCAGAATTGTCGAAACGTAAAATAATTTCGATAAATATTTCGTTTCATGAAGTATTTCCTTGTTAAAAATAGTCAAACTGCACTAAACTTTTATTAGATCTGTAACTATTGAAGACCTCAGCCCACAGATTTTTATCAAATTCAGATCAGCATCTTTCCACAGCCACTTCAGCAGTATCAGATGGTCATGTTTCTACAGCCATTCTTGTGTAAGATTCGCCATATGTATCGGTGATTTATCCTACACAAAGGCCAAACAATGTCTGCCCATATAGAGTGTGTAGAAATGACATTAAGTCATTTTCTAAAATATCAGCGTAATTGGCGCTGTTAAATTGCCATCAATGTGACTGAGCTCTCCAGGAATTTCAGGACTCATCCATCTCAATACGCCTGCAAACAAAAAACTATGTATAAAGCTTTTATGATAATTAAGGAAATGTGAAACTAAAACGCAAAAGTATGCACTAAGTAATGACCTGCAGGTTAATAAAAATATAATATACAGTTTGTCCAGGAATGAAAGATCAATTAAAAGTGACCATTACATGAAACGAATCAAACATATTTAGCTTTTCACGACATTGAATGGGGAGTTTTTTACTCAGCATACTGTTATTCTCTACATAACTAAACTAAAAATATATATCTATTAGATATTCTTAAATATAACATCAAACTTTTGTAAATTAAAAAATTACATAAAATAAATCAATATTCTAAAGTTATTAATTATTTTAATTTTAATGATACAGTAAAAGTCTGCAGCACCATCACAACAATTCATAATTCATTCTAAACTAAATTCAATAAAAAAACAAAAAACTTAAATAACTACATGAGAGAACTATCTGAAACAAATTAACAACCAACTAGGTTAAAACTTACCTAGAAAAAGAAAAACAACAATTTATATCACTTAAAAAGAAATCGGATAGTCTCCCAAGCAGTCCATGCAACCACAGGTTAAATAATAGGCAGACCACGTTCCAAGACGAAATTTACATAAAATAACCACTATTTTTGCTTTAAGCCTTAAAAATAAATCAAAATCAGAAATAACTTTTTTAAATTGATTAAATGAAAAACAGGGAACCCCAAATGCTCACGTAATTTTGATAAAAAAGTACAAACAGCGATAATATGAAATGCATCGAATGGCGAGTCGGCCACACCACATATGCAACTGACCCTTCTAGAAAAAGAAAAAACAATTTATATTACTCTTTCAAAAAGAAATTGGATAGTCTCCTTGAGTGTTTTTCTAAGGTTTTGATAAAAGAAATGTTCGAGGATTGGATGCTACAAATGTGCTCTGTGATTATTTTGTGATTTTTGCGGTAATTCAGGTCGGAGGATATTATATTTAGTGTTTACGTATATCGGAAGGCAAGAGGATTGACATAACGTCAAGTAGGACTTTTAAATCCCACCCCTTTTTAAATTATTTGCTTAAAACCGTAATTTTCGGTTATCCGGATTTTGAATTTTTGATTTACCGGANAGAGCACTATTGCATTTGGTTGAGTACCAAAATGTAACAGAAGGAATGCAGAGAATCACTGAATAATTTTTTAAGACAATAAACAACGATTCTACTAATTTAATTAATTTTTTGTACGTTTTGTATCCTGACATGGATTTACTTGAAAAACTAGACTTTTTATATTTTTTATACCTGCATCATTTATTTTCTTTCGCAATTCTAGCTGAAACATACGAAATCTTACTTAAAAATATATTCAATAAATGCCTTTTAATGTCATGACATTGTGGAAATTGTTTTTGTGCCAATTCCTTAACCTGATTTAAGAAATTGTTTTTCCACATTACTGGCATTTATAGAGGAAAATTTTTCTTCAGCACAGGTAAATAGCAACTCCTTTACCCATAGGAGCATATTATACTCTATGACAAAATTGTTGGATATGTCAGTGCACTTTTTTAAAATTCTTTCGCATTTATCAGCTTTTGTATATGTTGAAGTATAGTCTCTGTAGTTTTAGTTTCAATTGACTGTGACCAACTGTTACCGTGGCAGTCTTCAATGTTTACTTGCTTATGGCATATGCTGCAAGAAAATACATGAAATCTTGCTCAAGTTTCATATTGTTTACCTGCTATTCTCCTTTACACATAAATTCATCATCGATGAAGCAACTTTCTGTAACTGGACTGTTCTGAGAGTTATCTAAAAACTTGAAGGAATTTCCCATCATCATCATCATAATTTGAAGATGAAGGAGCTTTTAGTTACTGAGCAATGGTCGTCAATTGCAGGTTATTCTTGAATTCAAGTGCAGTTAGTGCAGGATTATTTTTTTTAATGCACGAGAATAAATTTTCAAGGAAATTCTGACTGTACCTGGATGTAAAAAATAAAAAAAAAGGAAACTATGCTTCTGTAATAGTAACTGTGCTAAATCTAAAACTGAAGTGGTAGACAATATAGCCCCAACTGTACTGGATTCCAACCACTTCCAATTGTTGAGGGCATTGAAAATTTTAAGAAGACAACCGATTTGTCATATTTGTTCTTATCGTGAAGACTGAGCGCTGTAACAGGACATCTTTATGACATGAAATTAAACCATTTCACAATAACTTTAATAAACTAAGCTGTAGTTTCAACATTTCTACTCCAACCAACTTCATCCATCATGTATCGCAATGCAGTACTAGTATTACGATTAAAAAATTTCAAGGCAACATTAACCCTTATTTTCAGAAAATTATATGTACTAAGATGCTGTAAAGTATGTTGAGGTGCTAACTTCAACTCACAACATTGATAGTTAGCTAAATTAATAACATGATGCAGATCTACAACATTCGTTGAAAGATTATATTTATGAATAGTTTCAGCTGATAGAATAATATTTACATTATTTAACAGGGCAGCACAGATATTTTTCAAAACGTGTGACAGATCTCCTATAAAGTACGTATATCTAGATGAATCGTAAGGATTGTGAGGTTTTAGAGTTCGATGCCACTTGACTTAGGTGAGAGGTCTATTGACCTTCGCTTTTCTCGGTCAGGATGACGCGAGAAGTCTTTTGGCGTATGGGGGTTTATTTAAGTAATAGACATGCTTACAAATAGTTGACAAGACTGCTATCCCATTGGAGATGCCAAAAGAAGCGTAGGAGAGTTCGTCCATACAATCTTCTTTCTTGGAGTCCTGGAAAAAGTTTGTCTCCAAGGACACTTTACGAAGTTCAGAAAAAGTTTTTCTGGCGGGTATGGGCAGAGGCCAGAGTAGTCGTTCGCACTCACACTTAGCCTAATGGGGTCGTCCTCGATCCTTGGCTTAATCCTATGCAGAGATGATGGTGGACTGACCAGTTCCAAAACTTCATTGTGTCCTGGATTTCAGGCTTTTATGTCATTTTTTACCCGAAATTCCGCTTTTTGCTTGTACGAATGGTGGTCTCTTATCACTCGATTTGTCCCTCTTTATTTCCAGGGGCCTGATTCGGGTCGCAGGATAGCTGAACATACCTGTTCAGGCCATTGCCCTTTGAAATCGGACCATGCCCTTCCCCGAGTGACGTAAATTTTGTTCTAATGTGTTTCTCTTACTCGGAGAAGGTGCAGCTGGGTCCAATCAGTCCCAGCCGCCGCCTCCTCTGGAGGCGGCGGCTGGGAAGGAGGAAACGCAAATTTCCGCCTTGAACTCGGTGAAAAATAACTGCTGAACTCGCCCTAATCGTCGATTTCCCGCTGTTTCATATGATCTATGACTGGGTAAGTGTCAATTTTGTCTGGAAATGCGACAATTAAATCGTGTCGCATCCCTCTCCTTTACAGCCATGGTCCTGTTTACAAAATAAGTCAATGTTAAACTAGATGTTGCTTGTCGGAGAGATTAGTAAAAAAGCAGTTGGATTAACGTAACTGGTTGTGTAACAAAGGAACAGAGAGTGCACAAAGATTACACACAGTCTTTAGTCACGGAAGGTCTGTGCTAGAAAGGGGAGAGTGAAATGAGGTCACCTTCCCCGAGGGGTCAAGAGCGCCACCAACCTTTTATTACGTCAGAAGAACATCTACAAAACATCGCGAACGTTGATTCTAATAGTCAATGATTTATTGGCTTTACCTCGACAGCCAGTTTCCCATTGGGGAGATGTCCCGGCCTCACAGAGTTAATTTTGTAACTCTTTGTTAATGTGAAACCCTGTTGTCTGATAAAAGCTTGAGATCAATTTCTTGTATACTATTAATTGGACGACCTCTAAGGAAATGTGCAGATGTCAGACCTTCAAGATCTTCCGGATCAGAAGATGAAGGGAAAATGGGACGAATATGTAGAATTTCTTCTATTTGATTCGTTATTGTAAGAAATTCTTCCAATGTGAATATCGCACTTCCTTCAACTCTTTAAAATTGTATTTAAAGGATTTAACTCTGGCCTCCTACAATCCACCAAAATTAGGGGTTTAAAGTTTCACTGAATTTCTTGAGGACAAGTAATTAGCTAATTTTTCATTTGGATTTTTCACCATGTTATGTAATTGCTTCAACTCATTTTGAGCTCTAGTAAACGTCCTTGCATTGTCATTAAATAGTTTGACACTTTTACCACGTCTAGAAAAAGGTCTTTATTGCATAAGTACATTTTATTGTTACACGTCCTTTCTTTGTTATATTTTATAAGAAAATGTCCACTAAGATCAATCCCTGAACAGATAAAAACATAATTTTGATTTAGTCTCATAAGGTACTGTCGGTTACCTAGAAGTTGTTCCGAAGCGACTGATTTAGTCTTGAAACAAGTGATACATCCATGAACAATATTTCTACAAAGCGATCTACCATTTAAGGGCCAAACTATCTGTCTTACTTGATACAATACAGCTTGTCGATCAAGATGTAAATACAGTCGACTCCTTATAACACGGAGATACGTTCCATTCTTTTTGAAATTCATGTTTTACGAGTCCTTAATTAAATACATGAGCCAATGTGTACTGCCCGGCACGTAAGCAGTTTACGGACTATGGCTGTTTGAAAGGTTTTCTTCCATAAAATTAATCGATTCTAGACTACTTTGACTCACCATTTCCAAAACACATATAATTTCTTGATAATAATTCATATAAACTATGCTATAAACAAAAAAATGTAGGATTACTTACCGTTCGATGACGCCATTGCTTAAGCTTGTTTTCGTCGCGGAGTGGCGCATCGAATGGAGGGGGCGCGTTTCCTGATAAATTATTTTTCTGCGAAAAATTCGCTGAACTTTGGAGACATCATTAATATAAATATAATTTTTATGGCCATTAAATAATAAATGGTTTTTAGAAGGTCCGTTCAAACTCAATGGTTTGTGCAATATCCGCTATTGGTATAGATTCGACCAATCCTGTCACGAGTCGGAGATGATGTTTTACCGAATTATACGAGTTTCTTTAGCGTGTTTATATGAATACGGTCGCAATTTTTTCGCCATTATATACGAATCAGAATTATATGAATCTGTTTTATAGGGGAGTCTACTGTATATCTTATGGAAATAAAGTAAAATAGTTTTAGTTAACGAATGTTTAGCATATAATATAGCAGGATGTTTTTTAAATAAAAATATATATTAGCATTTTGTAATCGGCTTCCAGCCTGCAATACATTATCACTATGTAAAAACGCCCACAAATTGCTAATTGTATAAATTTTATGCAATAGTTTTCCCGCTTAAATGACCTGGCAGTGAATGCTTTCGCACTAATGGATGGAAAAGTACTTTTTTGTCTCGGCTCGACATTAGCACTGGAGATAGAATTTCTTTCTTTAGCATAACACAAGTTTCCTCTTGTAGTTTAAACAACAAAATGTGGCATTTCAGTTTTTTCTCCATTGTGGATTTTTAACAAGCAATTAAAACATAGGTTTTTTCTTTTTACAAACTCTATTCTATCATTCACCTTAAGCTCTTGAAATTTTGCATATTTCTATACTGAATGGTCTCCCTTACAATACACATATTGTCCCTTCATTTGAGATGACAAAGAACCCTAGATGTAAACTTTTCACTAGTGTTAAATTTGGTTGGATGAAGAGTTCTAACACTACTTCTAAAAAAATGTAGTAAATCGTTTAACGTAGGAATATCATAACTTTTAAGAGAACGCACTCACCAACTTATGGTTACTGTATATAACTTTTTTTATTTAGACATACTGGGAAAACCCATGATGCGGGGAATATATACAACACAATCATTAGATATACAATACAAAATACAGTAATATTACAATTAATGGATTAATACAGAGAACAAAAAAGCAGAATATATATAAATAAAATACAAATTATACAAAACCAATAATAAGAAGTAATATTTTAAACAAAATATCAACATAAAAATTGTGGGGAGAACTATACAAACAATAAAAAAACAAATTATAGGGGGTGTAGTCAAGTTTTTATATAAGACAAAAAAAAAGAAGTTAATTATCACGTATTTAGCTTTAAAATATATAAATAGGAAAGGTCATCGTTGCTGTGTGATTTACACTGACTCAGTTAGTGCACTTCAGGCTTTGATCTCGTGCGAACCTAGTTCTCACTCTATAGTGATTAAAATTCATAATCTTATTTGCCATTTTTTTACGAGGAACCTCTCTATAAAATTTTGTTGGGTACCTGGGCACATCGGCGTAAGAGGGAACGAAGAAGCTGATGCAGCTGCAAAGGCAGCTAGTCCTTCACAGCATGAAATGTTTATTGAAGGAAGTGATTTGAAGCTAGTAGTTAAAAAACGACTAGCAGAGCAATGGCAAAACATGTGGAATGCACAAATCCACAATAAACTACACGAGATCAAGCCGAATATAGAAAATTGGACACATAACAAACATTATGACAGGAGATCTGAAGTAATTCTTACTCGTTTGAGAATTGGGCATACTCGGTTGACTCATCTATACCTTTTGAAGGGTGAAGATTAGCCATTATGCCGATATTGTAACTGTACTGTAAGTGTTAAACACATGCTTTGCAACTGCATTGCCTCTGAAAAGATACGTAGACAGCATTTTGGAAATGCAAGTTTTAAAGAGATTCTGGGTCAGAGGCCAAATCTTGATAAATTGTTGAACTTTCTGAAAGTCACTAATTATTATAAACAAATTTGATTATTTATTTATCTATTTATTTATTTATATGTTGTTATTATATACATGTGTACTGTTATATATTTTTGTTATTGGTATTATTATTTATTATTTTATTTATTTATTTAATATTTTACATTTTATATTAATTTATAGTTATTAGATTATATTATTTTACCATATGACATGGCGCAGCTTGGTCTATGTGGCCCTTGCGCCAATAAACCCTAATGTAACTAACTAATTATCATGTCAAACAGCAGATAGTTTCCCAAAATTTCTTAGCCATGAACACATTTAAAGGAAAAACTAATGCTACCTTTGGACAAAATCGAATGCTCCAATATGCAAAACAAATCAGAATATAGGTCAGTCTACTCAAATGACCACAATAAGTTCCAAAATTTTTTCAAACGAAATAGTAGAGACACAAAATACTTTCACATAGATTTTCTAAACTAGTACACCTAGCTATCACATGAAACGCATCCAATAACTGATCACCTTGGTAATGTACGCAAATACCTTTGTAATAATTCTGCAAATAATTAAGAGAGTTACATCTAATTTGCATTATCGTAGAACTGATATTATAAGAGAAATTGTTTGTTTGTTTTTATCTTTACGACTAGGTGCAAAGAGAAATTGTTATTATAAACAAAACGGTCCAAAAACGATTTATGTAAATACTTGTAGCAAATATTGTAAGAGCTCACTCTAATATGCTGATTCAAGTCCAAAATAAAGTTATCAAATTAATTTCAGTAAAGGACAACAGTTATTAATTTTGATGAATTATTAAATAATAATGCCATTATTAACATAAATATTCCTTAAACTTTTGGTTCATATAAAGTCCTCCTTATTTAAAATATAACATAAACACATTTTACTCCAACGTTTTTCATCCAATTCCTTTGTTCTAAAAATCCAATTCAAACACTTATTTAATACTACAACGGAAAAAGATAATAGCGAACACTCCATAAAAATTAAATATCTTGGTATTTATATTTTCCATTATACTTAAATATAACACCCAGATATTTATATTGCGAAATTACTTGTATTACCTCCTTTCTAAACCACCATTTATCAAACTTAGCAAGTTTACCTGCATTACGGAAAACAACAATTTCAAATTTTATAAGATTCAAACTCATATTACTTTCTATTTATCCAGAATATTAATAAATCCTTGTAAACCTCTAACGGAGTCGGCAATCAAAACTATGTCATCTGCATATGCCAATATTTTAACACTAGTGCCATTCACATCGATACTTTTATAATCAGAACTATTTATTTATCTGTTCAATTCAATAATTTAAATCTAAACGAAAACAGGACTCAAAACAACCTTGTCTAACACCTGTAGCAGTAAAAAAAGGCCTAGAACAAAGAAGGCCCATTTAATTCTAACATTAGACTCTATATAATTCTGTAAGCAAAGAAAACATGTAAAACTCAAACCATATTTTAAGAGTTTTTCTCACATTAAGTTCTTATCTACGGTATCAAAAGCTGGAGAGAAATCAGCATAGAACGCAAAATATGCAAATGCAAAATAACATTATCTATCGTAGAATATTTTTCTCGAAAATCAGCCTGATTCTCAAATAAGATATTATTTAAAGTTAATCGAGTTACCAACCTATGATACAGTATATTACAAAAAATCTTTGAGACAAAATTTAGCAGAGAAATTCCTCTCTAAATTACTGGGAATCGATTTAGAGCCATTTTTATATGCTGGGCATAAAATAGCACTTTCCCAGATCTCAAGATTCTATCAAATCTTTTAAGCAATATCGGGAAAACGGAATTCATCCTCCAAATTTCCAAAGAGATACCATCAACCCCAGGCAGAGAGCCAGCTTTAACTTTACTTAAAACGTTACTCAACTCAAATTCCGTAATGTCTACATCCAAAATTTCGTCAGACCAAGTTAAACATTCATTGAAAACTGACAAATCTACAGTATAAGGAAGTAAAGAACCATATAAAAAAATATATATATATGTAAACCACTTTTCCAAAAAGAGATATTCACTGTACTAGTATTATTTTTAATTTTACACAAATTCAAAACCATTTATTATTATTACGAAGAATACCCGAATACTGAACCATATACAAAAGCTTTTTTTTCTTGGCTAAGCAAATTTTCTTAACCAAACCACGAAATAAAACAAATATTTTAGAATGTCATTCCAATCCACTTATATTAAAAGTTCGCCAAGTTCTATTTTCATTTTTTATCAATAAACGACAATCTAAATCAAACCAATTATTAATATTGATGCAATTGTGACCGCAGGGTCGGCACCTCTTTGGCGCCCTGTCAGGATGACACCACTGTGTCTTTTAACAGACACAGAAAAAAGGGTTATTGGCCGTTTATTTACGCGAACGGTCGCGTTGTGGACTTTTAGTTCCGGGATGGAGGCGTACCGAGAGAACCAGAGGAATCACACTATACATGCTCTATACATAATGCCCGTTTATTGTTCATTTTATCTATAGTCGCAATAGCTATATACAATCGGTTAATTAGCATATCAACTTTTTACCGGTTACCCGTATTTCTGAGAGAGAGCTCACATATATTTCGCGCGAGGATAAATACCTTAGTTCCAATCGTTGATTAGTCCTGGGTTGAATCGTTAATGGGTCTTCACAAAGTTCCTTCGAACGTTGAACCGGGTTTTTAGTATCACAAAGTTCCTTCGAACGTTGTCGGCGTAGTCCCTTCGAACAGCGAGTTCCTGGTAGCGACTTATCCGTTTTACTGTTATGATGCACAGTGCGCACTAATTTCCAGAGACTGACTCTTCCGTCTCGACCCCTCCTTTTTATAAAGGGGGTCTCTTTGGGTTTTTTCCACTGCCTTATTAGGACTGTTCTTTCTTCTCTGACCAATAGTCGTTTTCGAGATTTCGGGTGACACATTCGATGTATCATACTTGACAAGGAACTAAGTTCGTGGGAAAAGATTTTTATGTCTTTTTTTTATAGCAGTTTGAAGTTAGATTTTTTTTTCTTTTCCTCCCTTAACAAAAATTTTATTTAACGAATTTATTCACTAAACTCGACTCTCACACAATCCTTTGGTTTAAAATTCATATTACAGCAATTAGCTAACTCAAAAATTGACTAACTTACGTGTGATGAAGAAACACTTCCCAACAAATGTTTCTCAAAATCAGACACAAATCTGTTCATTATCTCAAAATTCCAAAAAAATTCATGAAAACTGTCCTTATTGTTCACCTAAGGTTGTAATGGATTGTCCAAACAATACCAAAGGAAAATGGTCCGACAAACAACAATCATCAACAAAATAATATTTAACACATTTCACAAAATTGAAGTATCTTTTGACCTCTGCTATTCACGATAGCATCCTTAGATATCCTGCTTCTTTTAGCGAGATCAACACCAAAAGCATCACCGATGTATTCAGGGACAACATTTTCTTCACCCACCCGAGCATTAAAAACACCAAGAATAATTAAATTAGAATCTTCATTAAAGTGAGAATTCATTAAAATCTCAAATTTCCTGCCAACTATGCTCATGCATAACAGAACATATCAAAAATTCATCCACGGGAAATATAATGTTAATCAAAACCAAAAATATTATCATCTCTATAAGTTACTTTATAACAGAAACTAACTCATAAATAACAACTATCCAACCTTAAATATACTCCTATTACCATCTCTGAAAGCATGACCAATAACACATAATTATAATCCGATAGATCTTCCAAATTCCTTTTATTACTATTAGAAGAATACCATGCTTCAGATATAAAAAATTACATCAAATTGCGATATATACTTCCAAAACAAATTTGGCATGTTTTTAATACCAACGCAATTCCAAGCCACTATAGAGGTAGCCTGGACCATTGATTGCTATGTAGAAACAGCAATAATTTTACCGAATCCTCATCAAATCCATATTTCATTTCATCAATAATTATTTTATCATAGGTTAAAATAATTCTATGAGCATTTACAGATTTCTTCTGCCTTCTAAATATCCTTAACTTATACCTAATGTTAATCGTTGAGAAAAGTCATCGTTAACAGATACATTCAGATTACGAGATTCAAAAACTGCTGTTTTAAAAGATAATTTATCATTAAAAGAAATAAACTGACAAATAATTGTTCTTATTATGTATATACTCGTTGTGTCTTAGTTATTATTTTTTATAATATATATATGTATTAAGTTGGGCGAATTAACCATTTTGCGTGGCGCAGCTTGTCTTTTGTGGCCCTTGGGCCAAAAAAAAACTGCAACCAACCAACCCTCTCCTTCCTCCAAACCATTTATGACTACATTATGAATTCTGCGCTGATTGTCCATATAATCCATCTCACGTTTCATATTCGACATTTTTATACGAATACTAGCTGCAAGGACCCGCTTCGCTGGGTTTTTATTTGTTCGTACATTTGTATGTAATATAGTTTTTATATATATATAAAATACTGTTTTTCTAAGCAATCTGGAATCTAGCTGCAAGGACCCGCTTCGCTGGGTTTTTATTTGTGGGCAAAAAGTAACGATAGTGAAGATTAAGATAATTACATTATAGCCAATCTTATCCGTTTTCACAAAATGCAAGAATTAGGTCTCCCGTTTCCAGACGTTTCCAGATAATTTTTCCATGAGCATAAAAATATGTTCGATTTCCCGCAAAAGCGCAAAAAACCGCCTGTAAATCTTGGCATGCCGCTTTATATTAACACTTCCTGGTCCCGATTCTATTTCTGATCGTCTCCTGTTCACATCCAGTCAAACGAACTATTTTCAACGTTTCTGGAACGTTTACGATCGTTCTATAATCGAACCAATATTTGAATTTTATGTTCGAATTTAATTCGAACGATATTCGAACATAAAATTCGAAATAGAAAACCACTTTCAGCCCCATATCTCCCGCACCCTTATAGCTATCGAGACGCAACCACCATAGTGCACGAATGGAGACTTGGGGCTACTACCACATACAAACACCATTCATGTGCGATGTGTATTTTTGGCGGAAAAGTGAAATATAGTGACACACACGTCCGTTTATATATATATATATATATAGAGAGAGAGAGAGAGAGAGAGATTATCAATGAAGGAGAAACTCCCCGCTCCAACCCAACCGAACCCACCTTTGCCTCAATATAAACTAATCTGACCTCAAAATCAACGAGTGCCTCATCGACATTCTTAAGCCATTCTGTTAGACGGTTGAGTCGCCTTATAAAATCCACCTTGCTATTAAGAGCAGCATGCATAAGCAATGATGAACGAACACCTTCCGATACATCAAAACTCAGATTTTATAATAATACCACAGCCTCCTCATTTTGGCCAGAACTACTCATTCTAGGTCTACTCGGTGTTCTTTCTGGAACAGTCGGTGAAAAAGTCTTCCTCTTTACTTCTTGAGACATAGTAAAAAAGAAGGGCTTACCTATAAGACAAAAAAGAACTTAATTATCACGTCAAACAGCAGATAGTCTCCCCGTATCTAATTTAAACTGAGCAATAAACATAAGCAATATGTTCCAGAATCCATCTATCTTAATAATTAAAACAGGGATGTCCAACCTTTTTGTTTTTCTGGGCCACATTGGAAGAAGTCATGGAGTTTTGGGCCACAAGTATATTTTGGCCCAATCCTTAAATATATAAGTATATTTAAGGATTAACATGTCTAGATTATAATAATAAGTATTAAAAGTTCACCACAAAGAAGAATATTTTTAAAAATTTCTTTTACACACACTTTCAATTTTTATTTAGAAATAGATAAATTCATTTATTATAAAGGAGACGAACAAAAATTTATTTGAAAAACACAAATATTTGTTTTATTTGGGTCTCTAATTAATAAAAAACGACGAAACACCATTTTAAAGTGCATTTTTATTCAACTAATATACAGTAGAGCGTCGATTTTCCGAATCAATTGGGGACTGGGGTTGTCCGGATAACTGATATTTCGGATAACTGATTTACGTACGAAAAAATAGTTTAACGTATCCGATGTCGAAATTTTTCTCCGTTGCATGTCACTTCGCGTTGAATTTTCGTTGATTTTAAGCCTAACGAAGACTATTGTATCGTTAAAAATTATTTTTTTATTTTGTACAAACAAAATAAATATATTGAAAAATATAAAAATAATAAAAAATTATACTTCAGATGTTAATTTAGTATCAAAAACGTAAAATATTTGAGTAGCCCAAGACGTAGCCAAAGATTGAAGCGCCACAGCACTGGCGAAAATTTAAATTTGCCGACTGGAATTTTTTCGGATGATTGACTTTCGGAAAATCGACGCTCTACTGTATTTATAAATAATATGTAGCCCAAAAAGTAACCAATGTGCTAACTGATATTTTTTACATCAAACTAATAAAAGGGTAGCCAAATTTGGTGCAAAGTAGCCAAATCTTGCAACGCTGAAAGGAATACTAAATAAAGCTGGAGTTGTTACTCAAAGGATTATAGACCCAAATGAGGGAAAAGGAGAGAAAGGACAAAAGATAAAGAAGTGAGGAAGGTTGGAAAATTAAGGGGGTATATTCGCATAACAGAAGGTCTATTTAATCTTTCTCATTACTTTTTATCTTTAGGTCTTCCTCTCCTTTCCCCGAATTTGAATCTATACTCCTTTGAGAGCCAACTCCAGCTTTATTTAGTATACCTTCCTCATTCACACATTTCTAAGTATTTGAAAATATTTCTTTTCCACTCAAAAATAAAATATGTACAAAGGTTTACGGCTTTGTGAAACTCCTTTTTTGAGTTTATACCGTTGAAATAAATAAGTACTGTAATAATAAAAATTGTCGGTTTTGTGTACACGTTTATTGGGCCGCGGATTGGACACCCCTGATTTAGAGCTTCTACAGATCTAGTGCATTCCGTTGTTTCACATCCAAAATTAAAGTCCAGAAGTAACAACAAAACTCGCTCGAAGCTATAATAAATCTTCATTAAAGCACGAATATAGATCATTAAAAAATTTAAAAATGATCAAAATTCCGACCTTTTATTGTAGGATTCAGCGCTTTCACAATAAAACACTGATAAAATTTTTCACAATACAGTATATACCGTGTCTTGAAGCCATATTGAACTGCTTGGAGCACTTTGGGGCCCTTTCGAGCCAGTTTGTTGTTACATCTGCGATGGACTGTAAAAAGGATGTAAAGATTTACATTAAAAATTAAAATTTTTTTCGAGTCTGTCTTTTAATACTTCAAATAAAAATTATCCTGCATTATGTAATTATGTTCTTTAAGCCACTAATTTTTTTACTAGAATACCTCTAGGATATTAGTTTCTATGCTATTTCAAAATCTCTGTTAAGGTTAGATAGAGATTGTACAATTTTTAGAGATTCTCTCATTAATGAATAACAATTGATTAAAAACTTGCGAATTAATTGCTAAAATTACAAAATTTTAATCATCGTTTCGCACCCTTTAAGAAGCTCCTCGCACTCTCAGGTCTGTGTGATCCCTGATTAAATTCATTCATAAACATTTCGCGAAGTTTATTCAAACCAATATACTGTATAACATATTTTTATTTCCAGTTAAATTAGCAACAAAGAATACTCAAAAGTAATTTCAGTTTTATGAAGGATGTGATCTTCACTTTTAACATCACTTTTAAAAGAAGTTCAATATACTATTTTTCGATATAACATTACATTTACTTTTACCAGTATTTACACAATCTTTCCCGTGGAATTGATGAAAACAATTCTTAGTACACTATTTCCATTTTAATGTATTACATTTTTACATACTTTGCATAGAATTTGTAAACATTTGTGTCTATCAGTTAACTATTTACACATTTTCATAAGTCAATTCTCCTTCGCTGTTTTCTTTTATAAAATTTGAGAAGTAGCTTGTAGACATAAAAATATTTAAACCTCCGGCTTCTAACGTTCCAGCACCTATAACTCCAAGCTGTACTTTGCATCCATTCTTATCTTCGTATATCAGAGGACCGCCTGAATCACCCTAAATTCCAAAATTTGATTTTTATAGGATCGTTTTTTTTTTATATATTCCTTACCTTTTTCTGTATTTTTATACTTACATACATAGTACTAACTCCTTGCTTTCGTGTCTGAAGTACTGAGCCATCGTATGGCTCCCCGTCAATTGTCAAGTCCCTAGGATCGATAACATCCGTGTAAGCAGCTCTAAGACAGTATTCGTAGTCTGTGTACTTATATTCTAAATAACATACATATAAATGTTGTATTAAAATTATCATGATATAATTCAATTTTATAATAAACTATCAGAAATTTTAGTGTTTTATAATCGATTTATAAGAAACAACGTTTAACTTTAAAGTCGTTATAATATTTTGTAAGTAATTTAAAAAGTTTTCCCGAAATTCTAGGAAAATAGTAATAAATTTGGAGAATGGACAAGCTGTTAAGAGAGGAAAATGGTTGAATTCTTTAACTGAAAAAAATAAAATTGCACAAGATAAGAAAAGCAGTTCCTTACATCTTGTGAAATGCAAAGGTCTGCGAAGTATAATAGTGCATTTGCAACATACAAGATGTATATTCATATTGTCAGGGGCTAGCCGTGGTAGAGAGGCTGGGTAAGTCTCTTTGCTACTTATCCGTTAGCGTAATCGGTTGGACTGGCCCGCAGAGTCGAAGGATGGCTTTCTTAGACTTGTAATGAAAAACAAAAGTTCGTGAGAAACCCCTGCAAGTTTATTTTTCCTGACACCAGTTTAGATATAGCGTTAGGCACGCTCGTACTCTTTTGAGAGGAATTTCGAGTGGGGGGTTGCGAGTAAGTGGAGTGTATGTAGGCTCGGATTCGAGACAACGATAGGGCCATTTTAAAATAATAAAAATATTTAGTAAAATAAATAAAAACCAATACTACAAGATAATCGATTTGAACCTAACTCGCGAAAGAGAGTGTCCACATAAATTCTATATCTTGTATACTACCTCGTACGGGATTGGAGAGATAATTATTTGGAGTTTCTTGTCCGAACTATTGAAAGTGACGATAGATCCGAATGTGGAAGATCTTGGTTTCGTCTGTACTTAAATTCAACAACCTTTCGGCGAGGAAGGTTCTGGGAGGAAGCTGGTTCTCGGGCTTTTGGAGTAGACTTTTTCTCTCTGAAGGTCTTCGACGAACTCCTCGATCAGAGGAAATGATACGTCATATTGTAACGTCTTCATCTAATTAGAATGAAGGTTTTACCACACGTCAACAGGATGTGTGGAGATGTTTAGAGGGGCGAACATCCAGTGTTTTCCCTAAAATTTTGAGATAAAAGGTATGGAAAAGGAAATTTAACTTTCCTTGTGTCGGGAATGTGACACAACGTTTCCCCTTTTCAGTGGAAAGTTTTGTTTATTATTTTAATTATTTCTCTAAAATTTTATATTAAACAAAAAAATAAAATAAACGGGACAGTAGAATTCTCACAATATTATAAAGTTGAAACCCTTATGATCCGCTATGGTAAAATGTTATGAAATAGGAAGGAGGCGGTTACTCGAGTTGGAGTGCATATACTGTGCAATATATATGCTAAGTCTTGTTTGGCATAAGATAAATTAAGAAATCGTGAATAATTGAAATAGTTTTATATTTTGGAATTGCTCAAGTCTAAGAAATGCATGACAAATTCAGGATTGATTGTAAAATTTCCCATCATTTAGAAACAGCATGATTTATATTAGATGAGAATCTGTTGGATCTGGCCATAAATCATTAGTTCTGCCTTGAGATAAAGTGTAATAAATATCTAACGTCAGGCCTTACCTACAGGTAGAATAAAACGTTACTTTTATATAGTGAAAAAATTGTAAATCTAACTGCTTTGATATATTTACTATATTGCGATATCGACTAAATTTTAGAAAATAGTTCGTCTTGAATATTATCAATAGTTATTTGTTTTCTAATAAATCTTCAATGTGCAATTGATAGTGTTTTCTTTATTAGGCCAGTCAGTTAGATGCGCCTGCACAATACCTTTGTAGCTAGGTAGGAAATTATTTGCAGAATTCACAAGTAAATTTTTTTAATCAAGGTTTGTATAAGAAAGAGATGGTTTCTGGAACAAGTTTTACACCTAAATATTGTACAATATGACATTTTGGTTTGAAAACAGTAGCGAAACACTTCAGATTATTCATAATTTTTGTGAGTTACTGGTGAATCTAGTAAAGAATTACAACTTTGTACTGCATGTGATGTATAACACAAGGCAACTGGATTGTCTAAACTTTTTGAATATGATTTTACGATATGACTGAATCTATCAGTCATAACTCCAAGCCTAAAGGAAACTTATAACTATTTTGTTTAGTTCTTTTCTGTTAATAGCCTGCTACACACGGATTATTAGTCGTAAACATAATGGATTTATTATGAATGTATGAATCATTCTTTTTTACAGTTTAGTAATGACCTTCCCTAGGCTGTAATACGTGTATACAAAAATATAATCATTTGTTTCGTTTGCTCCAGAAAATTATTTATCTTTTAATTGTAAAAAAAGAATAGTTCTGTCTTTTCATCAAGGAATTATCACATGTTTGAAATATATGGAATGGCATAATGTAAATATATTTCAAATGACTTAATATAGAATTTTTGATCTGAATGTTTTACTTATATTTGGAACATATAATATTAAATAATTTATTTAAAAGATATTTACTTACCCATGTCTCCCCATCCTACTATAATTGCATCTTTCATAGTATTTTCCTTGTGTGACAATGGCAAAGCGATAGGTACAGGCTTTGGATTGGTTAGGCACAAATTAGAAACATCTTCTTTTAATATTAACAACACAATATCATATTTAAATTTCTTGTGATTATATTTTGGATGTTCAATTTTTTTCGAAAAAAAAATTAATTTTCCCATAAATTTATTACTGTTTCCGATTTTTCCAAATAAATTTTCGGCTGTGGCACTATAAAATATGAAAATTCAAATAAGAAGATATGGAAAAACATTTTTAAATGATAATTTATGTTATAAGTGATTATTATTATTTATTCTAGCAATTAAATAGTTTTATATTTAATTGTAAACAATTAAATATAAAGGAAGGTGGTATTAGGGAACCCCATTTTCATTATAGTGAATTGTAAACAAGGTATCATAACTACGCCCAGATTTTTGTGCGAAAAGTACTGGTAACAATTAAACTAACTGTTCCTAATTAGATTTTTTGCTAGCATAACTATAAGTATGGGTTTTGAAGGCTTCCGTAAAAAAGTCAGAAAGTAGTTTTTGGGAAGCCAGGTGGCAATATGAAACCCCATTGTATATTTTCAACAAAATGCTTTAATGTATTCAAAAACAAATAGAAAAGTACAAAAAAGTTAATTAATTACAAAATAATTTACTCCAATGTATTTTATCGAAAAAATGTTTTAATAAAAAAATATGACCTCCATCAACAATATATATTCCACCAGATTTTTTTCGATATTCTCAGGAAGAAATGGTTTTCTAACTAGTGGCTTTTTCACAAATTGCTCCGGATGAATGTCTGCTTGCAAAAAGAGAGTTCGCAAAGTAGTATTTGTCACCTCATAGAATTTTGCAGCTTTCTTCAGCTCCATTTTCTTGTCTCTTACCATACTCACTGCCTCTGCCATTTTCTTCTTGCTCCATGTCTCTCTCGTCGGGGTTTTCTTTGACTTGTTCAGCTGGACTGTAAGCATCTGAAAATTAAAAAAAATCACTTCGAAAAAATCATTTTTAAACTGATTTTTCGAAGTGATTTTTTTACACTTATCTATCCAGAAGTTTTTCAAATAAAATAACTTCGGAATTTAACTAGATCTACTTATTTATAGTTTTAGGTATCTATTTCTAATTTTTTTCATTCATCCACAACATACTTTTACAAAAATTATTCCATGGTTTGAATTTATGGGTAATACGGAACTCCAGAGGAGTCGTGTTCCATATTAAAAGCACAAATGCGGTTCGTATTTCACGCATCACCATCTTAGGTTAACTTAATTTTTGTCGACACCAAATTTTAAAAACGTTAACATAAGACAGACTAACATGCAGTCTACTCTTAGGCCTATAGAACGGGACTCATGCATCAGGGAATTTACAACTACATGATTTATATTTTAGAAGTAATTAAATTCACTTACCATTCAAAAGTTCGAAATTGCGAAAAATACATACGTCCTGTTTCACTGAGCATAACTGAAATGGGAGGCGTTCTCCCTTTGTTATGAATGTCTGCTTAGTGCAGCTCAGCCACGATTTGCTAGAGTTCGCCTCTATTATCAGTCTGAAATGGAGGGGTTCTATAATACCTGCGAATTCCATAATATCACCTTCTTTTCTACTGGACTATATTACATTTACAATTTTTAAAATGTGAAATTATTTTTATTTAAAATTTAAAAATCATACTTATACGTTACGTGAGCAGCTCCCAACACAGTTTTAGTAGTTATCAACGAGAACGAACCTTTAAAATATGGAAGGGTTACTCTGGGTGTTTTTATATAGAAAATAGCAATCTGAAAAATCAAAGTTTGGTTATTTTTTTCTGTCTGAAAATGTCACAGGAATGATAGCATTAAGTGCATTCGTCATTTAGTGAACAATAATATTAATATATGTAGGAAAAGGTATTGAGATTGAGAATTATAGAAATGACAATAAACATCCAGAGTTCGTAGCTGTCGTAACCGTCTTGACGGAATAATAATGCTTTCGCCTTCGTAACGTCTTTTGTTTCCTTTCTACTTTCCACTTTTGCGTCGTCATCCACCGTCGTCCTGTTTTCTACTACCCTTGCTCGACACTCCCTCCTTCTCGCCTCTCCCTTCACTTGACTCTCCCACGCAACCCCTCGTAAATTTATTGCCTTAATGGTTTAGGCATGTTACTTGTCTAAACCCCACATTTGGCTACCCTGACAGCTGACATCGTCCCCGATATCTTCGTTTGACCGGTCGAATACGTCATTAGTTGAACGGACCCACACTTTCATGTTGTCAGCAGATGTAGACGTGTGCATTGGCCGTTCGTGATCATTTACCTTCTCGACTAAATATCTGTCATTTCTTAAAACTTTCCTAATTTTGTACGGCCCTAAGTACTTAGGATGAATTTTTAAGCCGGGCCCATATTGCGTCCTCCTTATAGCTACTAGATCATCGACTGAGAATTTGATGGGGCGTTTCCTTTTCTTGTCAAATGTTTTCCTGTTCTCCGCTTGCAGCTTCTTAATGTTTTCTTTTGCCGTTGCCCTAATTTCATCCCTTTCTTCCTCAAAGCACAAAATTTTTTCTTTCTCGATCAGTTCTCGTAGTTCGAGGTTCTCCTTTAAATGCATTCTGGTACCAAACAACAACACGAAAGCAGATCTATCAACACTTCGGTTATACGAGGAATTGATGTATTTCATTGCCAGATCAACGTGTTTATACCATTCTTCGGGCTTTGGCGCGGACAGTTTAGCAAGCAACGACATAATGACTTGATGCATTCTCTCCACCTGTCCATTGGCTCTCGGAACGCCTGTAGTAATTCGAATAGCTTAGGGTTACCAAATACAACCGCCTGTTTTTCCAATCGACTTATAACTTCCTCTGCCCCCGTTGATTTAGTGGGATAGAGCCACAGAAACTTGGTGAAAGCATCCGTAACCGCAAATATGTACTGATAACGCTTCTTAGTCGGTGTCAAATGACCCAGATGATCAATGTGATAAGTATCGAAAGGTCGATCACCTTTGTCAAGTGGATTGAAAAATCCTTCTGATTTTCCTCTTTTCCTTTCTGCTATGATACAGTTTATGCAATTTCTCACGATCTTTTCGATTTTAATCTTAATATTCTTGAACTAATAGTCCTTTTTCAGTAGTGCTTCAGTAGTGCTTCGGTTTTCCTAACGGCAAAATGACCTTGATTGTGCGCATCCCTGATAATATCGGCTTGCATCTGTAAGGGAACTACTATTAACGACTTTCCATCTACTTCCTTGTACAGAATCCCGCTCTTTACTTCGTAACCGTTTGCCTTTTCCATATCTATCTTATTAATTATCTCCATTAATTCACTATCTTCTTTTTGTGCATTTCTGAGTCTAGCTATGACACTATCTTTGTTTTCTTCGATCAACATTACGTCAGCGGTAGGATAGCGACTTAGACCGTCTACATGCCTCATTTTAGTTCCAGATAGGTGCTCAACTGTATAATGGAATTCCTCTAACAAGAGTGCCCATCTGGCAACTCTGACACATAGATCTTTCTTCTTCATCGTCATTTCGAACGCTTTACAGTCCGTCACTATTTTGAAAAGTATTCCAAGTAGGTATATTCGAAACTTTTTTAAAGCCTTTACAATGGCCAACACTTCCAGCTCATAACTATGGTATTTTTCTTCAGCCGGAGTAGTCTTACCACTAGCATAATAAACAGGATGCCATGAACCGTCTTCTGAGTCTCTCTGCAGTAAGATTGCCCCATAACCAAAACTCGACGCATCCGTGTGTAGTTATGTCTCGGCAGTGTGTCGGTGGAGTTTCAAGACTGGTTGACTGCTTAACACAGATTTCAGTTTACCAAATGTGTTTCGTTCGGTTTTGCCAAAAGAGAATTTAGAGTCCTTGCGTAGCAGATTAGTCAGCGGTCTAGCAAGCAATGCAAAATTTGGTACGAACTTCCTGAAGTAACTTGCCAAACCAATGAAACTTTGGACAGATTTAACGTCTCTCGGTTCAGGAAACTTAGTTACGGCATTTATCTTATCACTGGAGGGTATAATCTCCCCTTCTCTAATAGAATGTCCTAAGAAGATTATTTCTTTCTGCAATAAGCGACATTTTTTCCAATTGATATCCAATCCGAAACTACTTGCTGTCTTCAACACTAACTTTAGTCTCTGCATACCAGTTTCGGCGTCGGCAGAAGGTATTACTAAGTCATCGACAAATTACAACAATTCCTTGACGAGTCAGTTCCTTAAAAATAGTATTAATAAATTTTTGAAAAACGGCAGGAGAATTGCACAATCCAAAAGGTGCACGTAGGAACTCATACTAGCAGATAGTCGTTTTGGGCGTTGACAAACTGGAACATCATTTTTTAGAATAATGTTCATTTCGATTCCTGTTTCTTGTTCTCTGACCGCGTTGTAGTTCTTAATTAAACCTAGGAGCTCCCCTCTATATCCTGCATCATTGATATGGCTCAAGTCAACTCCACCAGTGTCTACGCAGGCAACATCAATATCGTATACGTCTAAGACATTTACTTCTGCATCTTTTGTTTTGGTAATTTTCTCAATACAACCTCCTTTTAAACTAATATGAACTTGTTTTAGAAAGTCTGCTCCCAACAACAACTGATAAGCAAGGAATGAAGTAGGAACTACATGTATGGGGACTGAAAATTGGTCTCCGTCAACACTTACCACAGACCAAAAACTTCCAAGCGTAAAACTCTTTCACTCGCTTACTCCGTGAAATTCCAATGAATTTCCAGTTAATTTTGGTGCGCCCATCTTTACGTAATCATCGGCTCTCATCAAATTTATATCACTTCCTGAATCTATAAGGGCGGCGAAACTCACTTCCCCTATTTTAACTTCTTTTACAGGCTTTGACTTAAATTCTTTTCCCTTTACTTCACAACTTCTTTTCTCGACATTTAGAGGGCATTCAGATGAAATATGACCAAAATTGTTACAACTGACACATTTCATTCCTTTGTCTTTCTCCGGACAACTTCTGCTCATATGATTTTTCCCGCCACAGTTGTAGCATCGTTTTTCATCTCTATAAGAATTATTAGGCTTAATCTCACGCCCTAACTTCTTGGATCCCACCGTCATTTTATCACTTGGCTTACGACTTGATCTCATGTTTTCGTAGATTCTCAGCTTTTTTCGGAATTCTTTAAAGGTAGTAGCACCATACAGCACTGTCTTACATACTTGTTCATCCGGAATTCCATCGATAATGTATTGTATTACCGATTCGTCCTCAATTGTAATTTGTGACGAAATTTCGATCATCCTATACATATATTCCTGGTAAGTCTCGTTTTGATGCTTTACTTCTATTGACAGCTGCTTATGAATCTTTCTGCTGTTGAGTTTAGGAGAGAACTCGGCGCAAAGGGCTTCTTTTAATGATCGCCATGATTTGGTACATTGTTCGTAGTTAACGTACATTTTCGCTGATCCTCTAAGTAGTCGTTTTGCGTAAATTATCCTTTGCATGCCATTCCAATTACACATCTCCGCCATGTCTTCGAAATTGGAGATCCATTTTACAACATTCTTCCCGTCGTCACCACTGAACGTTTCAAGGGATTCATCAACATCTCTAAAAGTAAACATCGGCTTGGAATACTCACTTTTATAGCGCATAATATTACTATCTTCGTCCTCACTTTCGTCAGCATCGTCATCGCTTTGTACGTCGTTTTCTCTGGCATTCTCAATCAAAAGTGCCGCCTCCAATCTTTGCACTAACTCTCTCTTGCTACCCGTGGTTTTCAATTTACGTCGTCCTAGTTCGATTTTCAGATCAGCACACTTAAGATGTTTCACATCCGGCATCGTATTGTCCTTAGTTAAAACAGTCAGTCGTAGTTCTTCGTCGTTCACCGCGGCGTCACTAACTCCGCCATCTTGTCTGGACTCCATTGCACTTCTAAAAGTTCTCGTGTGAATTTCTCAAGATTCCGGACGAGCCCCAAAAATTTGTAGGAAAAAGGTATTGAGATTGAGAATTATACAAATGACAATAAACTTCCAGAGTTCGTAGCCGTCGTAACCGTCTTGATGGAATAATAATGCTTTCGCCTTCGTAACGTCTTTTGTTTTCTTTCTACTTTCCACTTTTGCGTCGTCGCCCACCGTCGTCCTGTTTTCTACTACCCTTGCTCGACACTCCCTCCTTCTCGCCTCTCCCTTCACTTGACTCTCCCACTCAACCCCTCGTAAATTTATTGCCTTAATAGTTTAGGCATGTTACTTGTCTAAACCCCACATATATAAAGAAATGCGGAATTTCAGCAATTTGTTCGTAACATTTGTTTTGTACAAAATAATCCTGAAAAGTTTCACGAAATGTCCATATCATTCTAAACTTATTATATGGTATCAAATCACTCTAAAAGTAAAAAAATAGTAAACTTTTTCTGCTTATTATTTTCATTATGTTTAATGCCGACCATTGGCGGTTCCTTCTATTTAATATGTGAGAGCTGTCGCTGGAGGAAGTGCAATTTCCAACCCTGAAAAAATTGTTTTGATTTTGTGTAATGTTCTCATGGGCTCTAATTTTGATAACATCATTAATTTTAACTTAAAACTAATTAAAACAGGCGCCGATCAAAATATAACGAATTCCGAACGACTTTTTACAGTTATGTGCCTAGTATCTCTTTGAGTTGTAAGTAGTGGCGATTACAACGTCATAATAGCGAGCATATTACTAACTGAACGAAATAATTAATAACATTATTTTAGTACTTGGATGCTTGCTGTTCTTCCAATCGGTTGTATGTTCCTTAGAACCATCCATAAAATTGCTATTGAAAATTTATTATACAGGAACACTCCTCTTGATAGAAAAAGTGGATCTGTATTTTCTATTTCTTGTATATTAGTAGTATCATTATAAGTAATAAGGACTGAAGAGGGGCATAGGGCCCGAAATGCACATCTTTTTAAAAAAATAATGATCCACTTTTTCTGTCAATAAGAGTGTTCTTATATAAGTTCTTAATAGCAACTTTATGTAAGGTTCCAAGGAACATATATTATTTTATTTTAAACATTAAGTCGTGTAAGAAATGAAATCATGCAATTTAAATATCGTGCAAATTGAAAGTTATGTATAAAGGCATTGTAAAGATTTTCCGAAAAAAGGAAAAAACAATTATATAAAGGCAATTTAAATATCGTGTAATAACTAAGAGAAAAAGCGATAGACCTGTACGATTGTTCACTGAAGTTACTACGCATCAACCTCTCGCTTTGGGGAATCTGAGATTGAATCTGTTAAAAATAAAACACCAGAAGTTATTAAACTATTTCTTTTAATTTTTAGATAAATGCTGTATAACACAAATTAGAGAGAAAACGAAACCGAAACATCACATCATTCACATGACTGACTCCAGAGCGCCAGTTGAGTCTTAAGTATACATACAAATACAACAGAATAATTTTGGCAGATAACTTAACAGAATCTCTACTGGAAACTTCAGGAATTTACTCTTTTAGTCACTTGGGATATATTTGATCCCACCTATTACCTTCCAGCCTGTCCAATTTTGTGACTAGAGAAACTACTATTGGGTATGAAAGTTTTCTTGGTGCCTACAGAACATAAAGAATCAAGACATGTAAAAATACCTAATTACGACATAGCATAATATATAAAACAGATAAACACTGTTAAGAAGTTGTGTGCTAACAAACCCTTGATACTGAGTTGTAATGTTATCAGTCAGAATTACGCCTGTATTAAAAAAGTAGCAGAGATTTATTTATTTATTAACCAACATTACGTTATACGATTTATAAACGCTACATATAGAATAAATTTATGTAAATTCTTTATAGTATTTAACTTGCACTCGAAAAATTTTTAAATGACCCTAAAATATTCGAACATGTCATAAGAGAAAGAAAGTATTTCTCACAGAAATACAGGTAACCCCCGTATAACACGGTAGTTACGTTCCAAAAAATTGCCGTGTTATGCGAATCCGTGTTATACGAAACAAAGAACTAATACGAAAAGGAGGGTTAGGTTCCAATAATTAAAAAAACATGCTAGTATATTTTCATAATTAAGATAAATATCTTGATTAAAATTCTTTTAAGTGATACATATTAATGTAAATTAAACGTTTTTTTTGTCATCACTAAAAACACTATTAATTAACCGAGAGCGTTTTCTTTTTGGCAAGTTATCCTTATCCTCTGAGCATTTTTCTGCATTATCTTCAGATCCATGCTTTACCTTTTGCAAAATGT
>NW_019385771.1:49115-75109 GCF_000671375.1 Centruroides sculpturatus
GTTTTTTTAATTGATTGATGATTGATTCAATCAACTAATTTGTTGATTGTATTAACTTGATTCTTTAGATATTGAAAATTAAATAAATAACATTATGTTAATTTAAGCGTACAGAAACGTTGCTGTTGTTCCAGCAAAAATCTTATTTTCACTTTACCGAGTGCCTAGTAGGTAATTTGCAGATTACCTAGATAATCTGAACATTATCTAGGTAATTTGAGAAATGAAATAATTTTCGCAGCTTTAACGGATCACCCTAGTTAATCTGCAGATTAGCTAGGTAATGCGCACATTAACGGATTTCGAGCTTTAGCGGTAACATATACACTATATATATAAAATTATTTTAACGTTCTTTGACAACTATTCTTACGGATTTTTGTTTGACTTCTATTTAACTTCACTTCTCTTATGGTGAATTTTATACACAAAAGTTTTATTGTTAATTTCTATCTTTATTTTTGGCCTTCGACCGACATTATAGTATCGTTTTCTAATAGTAAGACAGAGTTGTAATGGATTGCTTATCTGTAAATAAACAGTTTGGATATAACATTGACAAATGAAACATAATCACATCATAGACAGATAAGTTTATATCAATCATATACGCGCTGTATTTGTGCTTTATATATATATATATGAAAGAACTGTAAGATTAATATGTACAGTACACCGAACTCAGTCAAGCTGTAAAGCGTACGTGAAAGAGTTACTATGTCTGTAATCTGTTTTTCTATTGCAACTATCCTACACAAAATATATGAAAGTCTACAGATATTTTTGCTCATTCACGTTTAGTCGAGTGAAAAAAAACTACTGAAAACCAATAATTAGTTACTGGTTTGCGCCTTGTCAAATCGCCCTCCATGTAGAGTCGTCCAGGTTGTCCTTCCTTCGTCTAACACCCGATTGCTGACCAATTTTCCATAGAAACTCCTTTCGAGAGTCATCTGCCTAGGATTTCAAGTGTTGGGTTGACTTAATCCTATTCCATCAACCTTATCCTGAGGTATATACTGAGGCCATACCATCTGCCAGTTCTTCTGAATATTTTAATATCATAGAGATCAAACATAATTAATCATTACAAGATTGAAATAAACGTTACCAAATCTTCAAGAAACAAGCGAACAGGTAAATTGGTATAGAGCATTTTATAAAAGAAACGATTTCTGTATCAATTAACACGTTCTTTAAAATACATCTTCTATAGAAACAATTCATAAACTATAGAAATACACTTTGTTGTTCATTGACAAATTTAAAAATCTGATGTTTTTTATGAATTCTGTGATTTCCTGACACTTTTCGTGGCTTCTCGACACATCAGTTTAGAACCAGTACCGGATAAAACACAGATAAATATAAAATCCAATTAAATGGATTAAAGTATATTGTTCGAAATTTATATCGACGAAAAAATAAATGTAAAAACTTTGAAATACAAAAGAAGACTGCTTGTAAAAGGATTGCATAAACAGATATATAAAGTTAAATGTTTCCATTAGTTTTAGATTTAACTCACCATGAATGGATAATCATTAATGTTGGCTAAGGATCCTCCGACAATTCTCTTTGAAATTCCTATATATAATATAAATAATTGTAACGAATTACCACCAATCACAAATTAATAGAAAATTCAAATATTTTATTATTTTTCTTACTAACTAGATACAGTCTTTTGCTCGTACGCATTCGTGAAAATAATTAAAACACACACAAGAATAATTTGTAATCTCGTATTCAAAGGTCTATAAAGAAAATTAAAAACATAAATAATGATGAATAAATTTACTTTTTACCTTACTTTTAATATAAGTGAATTTTTGTGTTCGTTTCATTTCAACATACCTCAAAAAATGTCTTTCCTTCGACATTACAGAGTGTTTAGTGTTTTAGCTTATATAATTCACTAAAATATAATTGTTATATATATTTCAGTTGTTACTATATTATATATATATGTATATATATATATATATAGCCTATATATATGTATATCTTATTACAGTATCATTATTACACAACAATATTTACGATTATTAAGTGTTTTTATCGTGGTTAAAAACAAATAATATTTTTAAGCGTTTATATTATTAATCATTTTTTGTAATTCGAAGTACGTTACTTACAACTTTAATTTGACTGATTATTTTTCATGACCGAAGTGATTTATTAATTTAGGAAAGAAATTAAATAATGAGGGAAGAAAAATTAATGAACACATTTACATTCGATTCGCACGTAAAGTTTACTGAAATAATAGACTGATGAAGTAATTAAATAACATACATCGTGGACAGGTGTAATTTTGTATAAGTATGCCCAAAAATTGTCAATATCTATATTATAGAATTGTTACGTCTTAATGTCTTAGTTATTTCTTAAACAGAAGTACGACAAAGAAAAAACTACTTATGTCATTCGGAAACAAAGGCTTTATTGTACTAAAGCATACAGTTGCGATCCTCTGTCTTTCTCTTCTAACACGTGGGCTCAAAGTCAGCGCTAACTCGAGACTCTTCAGTGTTACTATGTTATCATCACTCTGGCGGCCCAGTTAATTTTAATACGTTGATGCGAGAACCGTACCACTGGTCTTTTAGTCTTCTGTGACCTTCTGAGTGTCGCTGGTTCTGTATTCTGTAGTGTTTCGTCGATGAAGAGAAATGTCTCATTTTTAATCTTACATTATCTATAGATAATAATCATATGAAACTTAAGTGATTTCGCAAGATCTTGTGCTTTAGCAATTCTTATTGGCTATTTCCCCATGAATCTTACATATAAAATCACTGAGGCTTTTAAAATAGATAACTACAAAATCGATTATAGCTTGCTCTTTCTTTTAATTTGTGTGTAAGGTATAAAATTTTTATATATGAATGCTTCGGAAATGTTTACTTATTTATTTATTAATTTTTTTATCAGTGTTTATTTAAAAAAAATGGTTTTTTAAACTTGTTCTTCGCCTATTCATTGCAAAAAATGATAGCTTTAGTCTGAAAACACTAACACCAGCGATTCATTTTTAAAGATACTTCTCAAATAATCTATGATTAGTAGAGGAGAAGGTGGTATTATGGAACCCCAATTACATTTTAGTGAATTGTAAACAAAGTATCATAACTACACCCACATTTTTTGTGCGAAAAGTACTGGTAACTAGTAAACTAAATGTTTCTAATTGGATTTTTCGCTAGTGTAATTATAAGTATGGTTTTTGAAGGCTTTTGTACAAAAAGTCCGAAAGTAGGCTTAGAGAAAATCATATGGTAATATGGAACCTTACTGTATATTTTCAAAAAAATGCTTTAATGTAGCCAAAAACAAATAGGAAAGGACAAAAAATGTTAAATAATTACAAAATTATTTACTGCAATGTATTTTATCGCAAAAATGCTTTTATAATAGAAAAATATGACCTCCATCAACAATATATATTCCAGCAGCTCTTTTCGATATTTTCAGACTTTCTACCTAGTGTCTTTTTCCCAAATTGCTCCGGACGAATGTCTGATTGCAAAGAGAGAGTTCGGAGGAGTTGAGTTCCATATTACTGTAAAAGCACCAAAGGGGCCCGTATTTCACGCATCGCCATCTTGAATTAACTTATGTCTGTCGAGACCAAAATTTAAAAAACGTGAACATCACACAGATTAATATGTACCCCTAAGTCTCTGGAACGGAATACATGCACCAGTGAACCTACAACTACGCGATTTATATTTTAAAAATAATTAAATTCACTTAGCATTCAAAACTTGTGAATTTTGAAAAAAACAAATTTGCTGATTAAATACGGACAACCGTTTAACTGAAGTAAAACGGGTTTTCCCCTTGCTATGGATGTCTGCCTAGTTCAGTTCATCCGCATTCCGCTACAGTTCGCCTTTATTATCAGTTCGAAATGGGGGTGTTCCATAATACCACCTTCTCTTCTATTAATTACTGGTTAATTGAATATTGAATTATGACTTTTTGATACAGTTAACGATGCAACAAGTCAAGTTGGATTGATAAAATATAAAATCAATTTTTTGTTTAGATAAACCCTTTTCGGTATTATTCAACTTTTTAAATTATATAGTTTCTCAGGATCGAATTCAGATTTCGTAAAGTATATGAAGTAAAACAAGTAATATAAATAAATCTCTTATTATAACTTAAATCTCACAATTCGTATCTGACAGAGACTTGTTTCATCCACCAGTGTTCGAGTGAATAAAACGGTGGATTTAGTGTTTTGTTAGCACAATGTTGCTGTTGAGAACATATCATACAGGAACACTTTAAAGGCTGTTATACACGGTAAGGAAATCCTTTGAGGATTAACCGTGATTTTTTTTTTCTATCTATCCATTTTTAAATAAAAATAATTCTTTATACGTTGGGAGATATTTTAATAAGTTTTGTAAATTACTATGTTCGATCCAGCCAGTTATATCCGAGTTTTTTCGTCTGTTAAGCACATCCTTTGAGGATTTCCTTACCGTGTATACCAGCCTTAAGAGGAAAAAGGTTGCTTTATTGGCTTGGACGGATATGCATTTCGGGCTTAATGCCCCTCTTCAGTCCTATTATTATTACATAATTATCAAATTGGTTACAGGTATCAAAATTTATAGAATTCATTTAAATAATTAGTATACGCGTACAGTGATTTATATGATAAAATACAATTACCTGAGATAGTGACCATTAAGCTGGTATGACACATGAGATATATATACACATATTTAAAAAGGGTCCCCCCTTTTTAAATGGAATGAGCATATAGTGCTATCGGTTCAATATACAGGCACCTGAGGATAGTTTAATGTGTGTTAAATTAAAAGGTGGTATGCAAAAAAACTAAAAAAGTATATATTAAAAAGGTGTAATTTATAAAAAGAATAACGTAATACCTGTAGGATGTGACAAAAACAGGAGAGATGTGTAGAGAACAGGCCTGATGGGAGATGTTACAAAGAAGTGAGTGATCCTTGTAACATATACAGAGGTTGGTGAGAATTGCACAGTGGGGGTTAAGGTGGGAGAACGGTAGGTCAACTTAATGGGCTTTGCTACTTAGGAAAGGCTGCCAGATGTCATTTATGACAGCTCCAGTATTTAAGTTCATTCTGTGTTTCTTTAGTTTTAATAATTTCAACATGTTCGTAGAATTTCCTTTTAATAATGTTTTTTTCTCTTTTAAGTATTTTGATGCTGTCGGGGAGATCTCGCAGCCAGTTTGGTTGCAATGAGCGGCAACTGCAGAGTGGTTTTACTGGATTTAGTGTTTATATGTTCCTTGCCACACGGTGTTTCTCGGATTTACTTCACGTTTGTAACACTAAAATAGGAGCCAGATTCCTTTAGAAATTTCTCGCTGGAGACCTCCCACTTCGGCAGATCTCTTACGTGTAGTGTTGTCTTATACAGATAAGCCAAACAAACCAAACGTATAGAAGAATAAAAAGAAGCAGAACACATGTAATGGAAGAAAATTTTTTAATTATTACTCCTTTGATTTCAGTTATTTTTTTAATTCGTTTACTAAAAGCGCTAATTGTTTTATTTCAATAAGATTTGTTAACTTAGCCTGATTTTTAAATTTAACTCTTTATAAGTACCCTGATATAAAGCTACCTCGTATATCAGGTAGCTTTGAATCTGAGATCGTGGTGTAGATTTTACAAATACGTGAGCCGTTCACAGCCCAGCACACGTATTTGTAAAATCTAAGTGACTCGTACAACATGGAATTCATATAAAACGGAATTATCAACAGTGTTATAGGGGGGTCGACTGTATACAGCTGGTATAGAAATGATATGTCTGTCTATGATTGATTTGTCAACTCTTATATAACTACAGGTAAACAATTCGTTATAACTCTGTCATAGTATTATAAAACGACACTAAATAATGTTAATTTTCTTTTCTAGTATTATAGTTGCGACGAGTAGATGAGAAATCAAATAGAATTTACCAAATTAACCTTCTTGTATTTAGCACCGAATTTCCTGATACAAGTCAAACAAAAGACCGAATGGATAATTGTGTAAGAACATTGGAATGTGAATTCGAGGTAAATGTCGTATAGATAAAACTTTTAAGAGTATTTTATGTTCCAAAACTCATTTTTTTCTAGTTTCTGTCCTGATGAAATTGTTTCTAGAAAATCCCCCCTAAAAACTGTTTGTAGAAACTACAAATTTTCGGCTATATGATATATATTTGTTATTTTTGTATATGTATTAATAAGTACACCGAACTCAGTGAATATGTACAGCACACATGAAAAATTTACTATGTGCGTAGACCTTTATCGTACTGCTGACATCCCACATCTTTTAATCGGATATTTTGTGTTAAGTTCTACCGCTTACTCCAGTTAGTGATGAAACTTGACACACGTAACACATCAAACCGATGCAATATTCACATCATGTGTGCTTTAACAACATTGGACAGAACGTATAATAACTGAAATATTTTAAACGAAAAAGAAACTATGAAAAATATTAACAATTAATGATTTATTATTTGTTCAGGTGCAGTGTAAAAACTTTCGAAATTGCCATCATTTTTACTCAAGCCTTAGACATATTGTAAACGAAAATGGCAAATTTACTAAATTTATTTACTACTCTAGACTAACATCTTACCGAGCGCCGTGACTTCTTTTTAAAATATAAATATAAATTTATGATAGTACAACATCTTATAAATGTTCACTGTTATTACATGTGGTAAAGTACAATTGATATTTATAGAAACAAAATAACAGTGATCTTGCCTTTTAATGATTTAAATTTATTAAAAATATGTAGGAGTAATGGAAAGTTCACTTCGAAACAAGTTTTTTTTTTGAATTTAGGAAAATGAATCGTTTGGTCAAAGATTCATTTGACATAAATTCTTTATATTCTGTGGACATCCAGAGGTGTTAATTACAGCTAATTATAATTAGCTGTAATTAATAGGATAATTATCCTATTAATTATAATTCGAACCAAAACCTGGATTTCCCATCAGAAATTTCCTGTTCGCTCGCCGAGTGAAAAGATAAAAACCTATCAAATAGCCTTCTGAATCAACAATCATTTCGAAGTTTGTATTTATGTTACAATTTTAATAAAAACGTTCGATTACTAATTATGGAAACTGTCAAACAGACGGAATTATGAGGTAAGACGAGTAACAATAACCGATAGAAAATATCCATAAATCGTCGAAACATCCGATTTTTTACAGTCCGTATCAGCCAAACCCGGACCCCGCTCGAACTTAGAACACATTAAATCAAAGTCACCTGAGACAATTCTCACGCGGAACGCGTATAAAAAGGGGTCGCATTCGATCATCGGGGCACACATATTTCGAGGAACCATACACGACGTTCCACCCGCCGATACCTACATTGTCAAGTTCGTCTCCTTTCGACACCCTGCCTTAGATCGCTGACAGTCCAGCAGACGACGCATGAGAGGATCTTGGAACTCAAGCGTCATCTAGAGGTATTAACTTTGAACAGTTTATGTAAACTCTGTCCCTCTCGGTCAATTAGTCTACGGCTTTAATATCTATCTGATACAGTGGTATAGACTGAATAGAAATAATACCGGCACATGTTACCTAAGAAAGATAGACTAACCAGTAGTGTAGTAGCTTATTGTATCATATGCTTTGTTAGTTTATTATAAATTTTTGTTCTTTGTTAACCTGTCACCTTGTCTTATTTTGGAGAACGGACCTTTCGGCTTATTCTCTCCCTGGTCACTCGGATCCCTCCATCCAGTGACGCTTGAGCAAGGATTTACCATCTTCGACGCCGAACGAAGGGCTTAGAACTGTTACCCCCTGAGCCCTCGGCTTCTCACAATTCTGTTTGAAATCAAGCATGGAAACAATTCGTCTAATGCAGGCAGAGTGTAACATCTTTTAAGTAATATCCGGTTGGTATAAACTCTTACAATATTGTTGAGGAACTTAGAAGTATATTTTATTGACAAATTTAAAAATCTGAAGTCTCACGTTATCTAATACAGGAATACCTGCTAATATGTAAGATGACTTTGATGCAGATATTTTTGAACTATAATTTATTAATTTTAAATTTGATTTTGAAATTATAAAAGTGGGAAAATGTTAATTTACTAACACGAACTTTTCATTCGAATAAACTGCAGGTGACACAATTGAGTTCGAATTAAAAAGAGAATTTTATATTGATTTAAATAGGATCAGACAGGGAGTGGCTTCCAGTTCGTTGAGTCAAACTCTAAAGAACAAAAGGATTACGTAAACTTTTTGTATAATTTTACATATTCAAATAACAATTTTGTAACTGAAGTTTTTTAGTTACTGCCCCATGAAAAGGAAGGACTTGAGATTGTCAAAAAACTATATCGATGTCATCTACTCTACGTAGAATATATTTAATAAAATGTTTAGAATTTTGAAATATACTTCAGATATTTTTGCCCAGTGGGTACTAAAAGAACCTGTTTTTTCTCATATCTATCATGAATTAGGAAGCCCATGAGGACTACAGTCAGAAATCTCAAAGTGATAATGTATAAGAAATATTTTATGGTTGGCTAACCCGGATTCGATTCCGTGCTAGACAACCATTTCCAGAGCAACAATCTGGAGCCATCACCGCCTCGACTAACCGCTCGTCACGCTCGTAAGACAATTGAAATTCTTTAGTCCTGTTTAATGGCATTATATAATAAAAATCAAACAGGATTGTTTGTAATTACTTAAAGTAAAAGCTAAAAATTTTTCATTATTAAATTATGAATTTTGTTTTACATAAAATATACTACAGGAAACACATTATTATATCATTATAACGAGGAAAAGTACCTATAAAACGAATTATGGTTAAGCTGCCAACTTCTCTTTTTACTATAAAATTGATATAATGTCTTGTTTTGTTCCAAGTTCTTAATTAAATTTAACATGTATGATTTATTTGGCTTAATAGAGATAAAACTATATAGAATGAATTTTTAAGTTATGCAAAGTAAAAATATGAACAGAGAATAATGTAAATATACTTGAAATGAAAATTTTTTTGTATGGTAAATTTACTGTAGCAGCGTAACATAAATTCTTCTGTAATGCATACTTAATTTATTTATTCATTAGCGTGAAAATTATTGAATATAAAATGCAAATTTATTCTTGTCTATATTTAGAATTCTAAAATGAATTTTATTAATTTTTTTATTGATTGATGAATTAATACAGTGCAATACTTGAACTAATTGTCAAGATGACGCACTTCTAGGATGACTTCAATGGAAAACTGGCTCCTATTTAAATGTTAGACAACTGCAAAAACAAAGAAAATTCGATGAATCTAGTCCATTGATCACATGTAAATGGCTTTTATTTCTTTACATTAAAAGTATTAATATTAGTATTATTATTATTCACTCCTGTATTCTCGAGATTTCATATGTTTAAGAAGAAAAATGAATAGTTATCCGAATGGCATCCAAATGTAGAATTCAGGTTCTAACAGTAGTCTACGTAAAATGGTTCGTTATTTTTTATTACTTCGTCATTGTTGTTAGTTGTTACTATTTTGTCATTATTAACCGCTTTCTTATAGTTTATTAAATAATTCAAAATAGAAATTATTCTTCTATACATAATAGCTACATTCGAGAATAACGAGGTGTAGGTTATAATGTTTATCATATATAAATCATTTACAGTTACTAATGATTCGTTTCGATATGCATTCACAACTATTTCCTTATCTAATTATGGCACCCTCAACTTTGTAACTTTTATTTTTTATTAATTATTTTGTCAATACTTCCCTGACTTCTTTGTCAATGTACACTTTTCGTACTTTTAGTAATACACGTAATAAGTGTTCACTACATTTTGTGGCAGCGTAGTTTTGCTGCAGCACCCCTATTGAAAACCACAGAGTTAAAAGTTTTCTTAAAATTATTCAATAATAAACGATATAAAATCACGAATACTATGGAGAGTCAACAGAATGAGACAATAATTTTCCTTCTTTCCTTAAATGCAGCATCACAAATTCTGGGATTAAATATACTCAGGAATCGATACTCTAAAATGTCCCAAATTAGACATTTCGAATTATATTCAAATCTGATCGAACATATTCTTCTCCTAAATAATTTTGCTTTCCTCACGACGATATTTTCTGATAAATTTATTTGCGGAGATTTTTTTAATATGTTTGTTGATTTTAAACCTATCATGCAGGTGTTTATCATTGGAATGATAACAATTTGGACTTTGCAGTTCACTTATCTCAAGCGAGTCAGTTTAGAGTTTTCAAATACTAAATACTCATATGAAACAGATAAAGATTTAGCCACTTTGATTGAATTTCGCTATGGATTGTTCTTAGCAATTATAGCTCTTTTGCAAATACTAATAGTCCTTCTGCTCGATTTATTTTTATATATGACGATGGAAAGAGCAACAGAAATCGAATACTTAATATGTAATATTGACATGGCAGTATTGTCTATTCTATTGATAAGTCAGGTCGTTTATGTAATGTTTTTTTCTTTTTAATTGTTTTTCTATTCTCTTTCATGGATTTACTACATTGTCAAAAAAACTCGACGATATTATTCGTGGAAAAAGTAATGTAAAGGATTCGATTGAAAATTTTATTGTAGAATACACAGAATTAATGGAAGACATTCAGATCATTAACAATAAATTTGAAATGCTGTTTGCTATAATGTATTGTTATAATCTATATGGATTTAGTATCCTTATAACAATAGTTGTGTTTTACGATTTACCCAAAGAATTCGAAATTGGTGCAGTAATCATTATTCCATGTATGATGTGTGAATATATGATGATTGCCTTTGGATTGTCTAGATTGACATCTTCGGTAAAGCTTCGTTATTATCTGTATTATAAATTATTATATATGTCTTGACGAATGATTAATGTTATATTTTAGCTTTATGGAAACTTCAACAACATCGATAGATTCTTTGCATCAAGATTTTCTCTTGTATTCAAACTGAAGGTAAAATTTTTATATGTATACGTCTGAAGATTAGAAATATATTTTGATATTTTCTAAATTGTTTCGTAAACAGATGCTGAATTTCATGAAGAGATTCGGGAAAACTCCGATTGGAATATCTGTGGGTGGATTTTTTCGAGTCAAACGTAATTTTCCGATTAAAGTATGATATATTTACATTAAAATATTTTCTTAATTGTTTCTTTCTAATACAGTTCGTCGTTTTCACTTTTAGATGTTGAGTAGTCTGTATTCTATCCTGAATGCTTTTATCGAATTAGGAAAGACGAGAAAGCGTACAGAATGCAGTTCACTTCATTTTGCCAACGAAAGCAATGTTAGGAACCTATCAGAATATTGATGACGTGTGTAAATATATAAATATAATTGTAGAGACATCTGCAAATTTTCTACATTTAGCAAAAATGATATGTATACCAGGGGTTACTAAACTTTTTTTCTCTGCGGGCCGGATAGCTAAGAGAGTGATGAGCGCGGGCCGCATAACAACTCTGTTTAATACAGTACACTGAATACACGAAAAACAAAGACAACCAACATGTTTATTTATCAATACGCAAACACGATCGCTGCAGCAAGCTCGTAATCACTTTTCTTAGAAACTATATTGTATGTAGTAATTACACAAAAAGCGCTGTGATATCCAAATTCGCAAATACTCGCCGAGTTTTTTATTTCACTGATTTTTCTAAAAATTATCTTACTGCCATATGCAAAAATCAGACTGAAGTAATTTTGTTATTTTTACTTATACTTATTTTAATACTTTTTACATAGTAAGTTTATCTATAATATATGATATTGCCATACAAATAATTATACTGTATTATAGTTTATTTGCGGCAGCGGGCCGGATGAATTGACCTCGCGTTCAGTAGTTTGGTGATCCCTGATATTTACCATCGAAATTTATTTTAAAGGAATATGTAATTTTTACTCGTTTTAAAACAAAGCAAATATGACAGCCGCTAGATTAGTTAAGACGTTAGTCTTCTACCATTCTGAGGATTCCGAATTCGAATACTAGAATATTTCTGAGGATGTTCTATTCCAGATATGTTGGGCCTCGTCTTTCACTTCACAGGTGACCTAGACGCACCTACGTTGATTATGAAGAAATTCTTCTTACTGTCATAGGGCGGAAAAACACTAAAATAAAACAATCTAAAGGGAATGCCATAAATATAAAGCTGAGCAATTTTTAGTAAATAAGTCTGTTTCCTGATGAACGTGGTTTCGACGACAACGCACAATGATTTGCAAAGAAAAAAATTCAGAAAATACATTGCATATTTCATTATTATTCGATTATTACAAACATTTGGGTTACCTCTTTATATAATTGTGAAAAGTGTGCACACTTTTAAGTTCATTTATAACTGGATTTTCAATATTTAATTATTGGGTAGTTTCACAATTAGATTTTACTAAACATTTAATTAAATTTCCTCAATGTCCATTTTTTTTATTAATATGTAAATTTTCGACTATAAATTCGTATCTTCTATTATCAGGACTTATTATACTGGTTTTACAGATAATATTACAAAGATTAACAGAAAACAATTTTTATTTTATTTCGTATACCTGGACACATACACAGTTTTGCGTTTCGGACATATTCGTCCCTCCTCAGCAGGTATTTATATATGTTCTATAAAACAATAAAATTTTTATTAAAATTTACATTTTAAAAATTTCCGACAAAATTATTTAATGAAATTCTTACAATTTTCCAGTTTTCTTTAATTTTTTGCTCTACTGGATATTCAAGTTTTATCAACAAGATCACAATTACTATTATTTTAAACCTATATTAAATTAAATTCTATTAACATTATTTCATTTTTATACATTTGTTTTTTGTTATTACAACTTACATTTGTTCTCTTTCTGTTTGCCTCAAACCTCGTTTCCATTTCTTTCCATCGCTCTTTATATCTTTTGGACACACCCCTTTTTCTATGAATCTGAGCCATGATTGGTGGATTTCTCTACCATTATTGCTGTTTATTCTATTATTTTGTCTGATTATATAAATATGTTCATAAATAATAAATATAATCAGACAAAATAATAGAATAAACAGCAATAATGGTAGAGAAATCCACCAATCATGGCTCAGATTCATAGAAAAAGGGGTGTGTCCAAAAGATATAAAGAGCGATGGAAAGAAATGGAAACGAGGTTTGAGGCAAACAGAAAGAGAACAAATGTAAGTTGTAATAACAAAAAACAAATGTATAAAAATGAAATAATGTTAATAGAATTTAATTTAATATAGGTTTAAAATAATAGTAATTGTGATCTTGTTGATAAAACTTGAATATCCAGTAGAGCAAAAAATTAAAGAAAACTGGAAAATTGTAAGAATTTCATTAAATAATTTTGTCGGAAATTTTTAAAATGTAAATTTTAATAAAAATTTTATTGTTTTATAGAACATATATAAATACCTGCTGAGGAGGGACGAATATGTCCGAAACGCAAAACTGTGTATGTGTCCAGGTATACGAAATAAAATAAAAATTGTTTTCTGTTAATCTTTGTAATATTGTCTGTAAAACCAGTATAATAAGTACTGATAATAGAAGATACGAATTTATAGTCGAAAATTTACATATTTACTAAACATTGTTTATATATTTTAATTCATGACAATGACGAAACAAACGTTTTAATGGATAAATTTAGAAATAATTATAAGTTATAAACATATTATGAAGTATATGTAAAATGATTTAGGGGTTGTATAAATGTCGTAAACTATAACATTCAAGTAAAAAGACAATAGAGATATAAAATGATATCATAGTAAATATGCCTTATAGTATATTTCATTTGTAGTTGTATATAGAGTATTGGAAAATTATGGCAACATTTTGGAAGATGTAGATGTTCATAACAATGGAAAAAGCAGGGTTCTACACAGTATCTACGCGGGAGGATAAAAATAGTCAATTAGCACATATAGGCATCACACCGACATCCTTACAGGTTTGCTTAAGGAATATAAAGAGGCTATAAAATGAGGAAGAAAGAGGACGGCATTGGTCGAGAAAAGCACTGACGGTGCGATGAAATATTGTTCATTTTCTGCAAGAAATCAGCAAACAAGTTACCTGCTGATATTTTAAAAGAAAAGGTAATAAGGTTAATGAGTCAGAACTCTTTTCTAAACCACGAAAATGGTATCTGCAAATAAGTGAAGGAGGACCCAAGAAAACGACAAACTTAGATTAAGAAAAAATGTAGATGGAAGTTTAGATTAATTTATTTGATTTCAAATAATTTCAAATTTAATTGAATTCAAATTTAGTATTTTAATGTGATGACATTCGATTGTTATATTCCAAAAACTTTCCATCGAATGATATGTTTTGTATTCTAAACAATTTTTATTAACATGTTTGACTTAGATAATGGGACTTTCAAACGAAAACTATTTATGCTAGAAGCTTCTTCTACATGTTGTATTGTAGTATTTAGAATTTTGTTGTAACTGCACTGATTAAAGCAGTAAATGTCTGGTTTTCTTTAATTTCAGCATTTTTAAAAAATTTGTTATAATAATTATATTTATCAGAAACAGTAGAATTTTGTACTCTTTGAATAATGGCTGTTTCTTTTAGCTTTATACGAGAGTCAATATTTCATTAGATAAGCATTCCATGTTGGCTTAGTGGAGTATACTTAGGAACGAAATTTTCCTACAAATATTTTATGTAAAATTTTACTCAGGTGCACCGTATAATACGCATCTATTAATTTTTTGTGCGCAATTTATGTATGAAAATATAAATGTAAGTAATTGAGATTATTAAAAATTTAGGGTGTTCTTTATTATCGAACAGGGAGCAATTACAAAGTTGCAATAACTGTTTGAAAACATTGTAACGACATTTATTAATGTGTCTCGTCTTTAGTACTAAATAAACTTCTATACTATTATTAACAAAATACATAGAATATGGAAGTATTGTCTTATATTTTTGCATTCAGGCGCGTATTCACGAATGTGTCGTTAGTTATAACATAGTGCTATTGCGTGTCGTTAAGTACGACAAAATTATGATGTATCGTATCTTCGATTCACGAAGCTCATCCGAACACGATTTACTATTTACAACAAAATATCGGTGATCTGATTTCGATGGTATACAGTTTTGGTCCAATTGGAATATAGACCGGAAATTTTCGATGGAGCGAATTGTTTCGCAGTGAGTTCGATGATGAAATGATGAGTTAAAAAGAAGTGATTTTACTTTTACGAAATACAGACGTTGATAAATACAGTCGAAAAAAATTTTGGAAGGGAGGAGAATTTATAGCCAAATTACTCTTCGGGGAAAACGTAATTGTTGGAGATGACTAACGCTATTCACAACGCAATTTGGTGTATACGTAAAAGCATACATAAAATTCTAAAATTACAAAAGTGTTTCAAATAGAAAAGGCTAGAGGAATTTCTGTATAATCGATTATAACAATTTTCTTTATAATTTTAACATGATTAAGAGGTTTGTATGCTATACATGACATGTATGCCTTTCTTAACGAGATATCAGTTTCTCAATTAAAGTAAAAATCGCTTCTCTGGATATTTGATACTATTCTGAGAACTCACGGTGAGGAGCTGGAACAAGATCGTATCTCAGAACACCAAATGTGAGATCGGGTTTGCGAAGACCGTTCATTGAGTCTAGGATGGAAATATTTTCGTTTGTTTAAAGATCGTGAGATCCTTGTAATTCTTGACACCAGTTAGAATAATTATTTTAACTTTATTCTGCTTACTCGACATATTGTTCTTTTCTCGCGTGTTAGAACGCAGAGTCCGTCGATAGAGTGATTGTTGGAAGACTATGAATGATTCAGACAACCCAAAGTTAACATTAACAAAAAAGGGGAGTTTATTTCTACGTCTAAGTTATTTGAGAGCAGCAGAGAAAGTGAAATGTATACAAGCGTTTATATAAAAGTTGCGAGTTATGTCACCCTTCTGACACCTGACCAAAGTTCATAAACCGTGTTTTTAGTAAGTGTAGGGTGACAAGAATTCCAATAAAATTGCTACAAATAATACTGGCTACAAATTCCCCTTTTGGGGGAAGTTTCGTGGTTACATTTATTTTCATTTAATACGATGTTCATTTCACATTGATTCTGTCTAAACAGATTTTTAATTTAAGCGCGTTTAATGGTTTTGTCAAATTCTGCCGACATTTCTTCTGTTGGGATGTAGCCTATTTAATAACATTAGCTGACTTAACGTTTTCGTCTACATAGGATATTTTTCTTACTACATGTTTCGTTTTGTAGTTAGGACTTCCGTTGTTGATTAGCCTTGTGGCAGTTTGATTATCGCTATAAATCGTAGTTGCTTTGTTAGAACTTTTCTCTTCTAATTCATTTAGGGTCATTTTTAATCATGTCGATTCTTTCGTATCCTCGGTTAATGCTGTCAATTCACTTTCGCGTGTCGATAACGCCGTTTGGTTCTGCTTCTTGCATTTCCACGATAGGAGATTCTGTCCGAGTTGAAAAAGGTATCCGCTATTTGAACGTTGACCTACATTTCCGTTTTTCCAATAGCATCCGCGTATCCGATTAAGTTGCTGTTTTGGTCGCATTTGTATAAGATTCCCTTACTTTGGGTTCCTTTTAAGTATCGTATCAGTCGTTTCGCTGCTTGGATATGTATTTCCTTCGGATTTTGTGTGTACTGTGACAGTTCGCTGATCGGCTGACACAAATCGGGTCTCGTTGTCAAACTGATATACATCACACTTCCCAAAATTTCTTGGAAAAGCTTTTTATTTCCGCATGGCGATCCTTCGCTATCGTCTAACTTTTCGTTAGGATCCATTGGCGTGTCTACTGATTTACAATACTCCATTCTGAATTTTCGGAGTATCTCTTATTTGTCTCTGTTGCGTCAGTTTTATCCCATCTTCGGATTTCGTTATTTCGATTCCTAAAATGCATTTAAGGTCTCCCGGTTTAACTAAGTCGAAGTATTCCGCAATTTTTTCCATAGCTTCGCGTACGATTTGCTCATTCGAAGATATTATATCGTCAACGTGTAATCCTAAGTACTGTTTAGAACAGTGATGGGCAAACTTTTTAAAGAGCGGGCCAAAGGAAAAGAAGAAAACTTTAGGCGGGCCAATATAATTGTAACCTAGCGCTGCATCTGAAAATCCAGGTGGCGCTATAAAAACATGTGCAGGCCGTCCGCCATATTTCTTTTTCTCTCTTTCGGCTACGCTACGCACGACGAGTGGATGTTCTGTACCGAAGCATGCTTGTAACCGATCGAGCTTTTACTCAATAAGTGTAAAACAAAATTTTGTACATGATTGTAAATAAACTTTCATGGTGAGATATAAAGCTTCGGTTATTTTATATAATCAACGAACACTCAAGTTAAGTGGTGCATCAACCACCACAGCCTGTATTCTTTTTTACTCGTCAGATTAGGAATAATGTCGCGCGGGCCGGATAGAACATTTCAGGGGGCCGCATCTGGCCCGCGGGCCGTAGTTTGCCCATCACTGGTATAGAACGTTTCCATCTAGTTGATATTTAAATGCGCATGGATCAGCTTTTAATTGTTCGAACCCGTTTTGGTACAGGTGTTCGGTAATCGTCTTAACCATGCTCTTCCAGGCTGTTTTAAGCCGTAAATAGAGCGATTTAGTTGCATATTTTTGATTCGTCTCCTTTAATGAATCCCATCGGTTGTTCCATATATATGCATTTGTCCAAATTGCTGTGTAGATAGGCTGTTTTAACGTCGTATTGGCTTATTTTCCAATTATTTTGTGTTGCCATTACTAATAAGATTCTTAGCATTTCTAATTTCATCAAAGGTGAAAATGTTTCCTTGTAATTTATTCCATATTTTTGGCAACATCCCAGGGCTACCAGTCGGGCCTTTTTCATATTTATAGATACATCCGGATCCTTTTTGCTTTTGTATATCCATTTTGACTTTATAACATTAGTGTTTGGTTCTCGGTCTACTAGGTCCCATACTCTGTGTCCCATCAGTGATTGATATTCATCTTTCATAGCTTTCCCTCATGATTTACGTTCTCGACAAGTGATTGCTTCTTTGAAGGTATTTGGTGTAAAATCTTGTGTCATATTTACTACGTCTGTATCACTTTATTCGTCTGTATTAGAGAAATTTTCGTCGTAGTTCGGTCTGATTCCTTGTTGGATTTGCTCTCCGATTCTTTGTGATTTTCTAGGTATTTGAATGTGGGGGTCCTCATTTTCGGTAAGGTTGGGTTCTTCATTTGTGTGCATTTCGTCGTTGGGTCTATCATCATTCCCTATTCTTTCCATATCTACGGGTGTGGAATCATTGTTTTCATTCATATCGCCTAGATCTATTTCTGTCCAGGAATTTCTTTGTTTTTCTCTATTAGTTTTCCCGTCTGACCTGTTTAACAGTTCACTTCCTAATCGATATTCGATGAATTTAATGTCCCTGTTTTCCTCCATCTTATTTGTTTTTGGATCTTATACTCTGTAGGCTCGTCTGTTTTCGAGTATCCTACAAATATAACTGGTCTCGATTTCGACTCAAGTTTGTTCCGTTTTATCTTTGGAATTCACGCGTACGCTGGACATTCAAATACTCTTAAATGTGATGCTGTGTTTACTTCCGGAGAGTAGTTCCTCGGGGGATGCATTCTCTTCTAGTTTTGTGGGTGTGCAATTCTTTAGGTACGTCGCCGTTCGTGCAGCTTCAGCCCAAAACATTTTTGACAGTTTACTTTCGATGAGTAGAGCTCTCGTCGCTTCGAGAATTGTTCTGTTGGCCCTTTCGGCGATCCCGTTGCTTTGAGGTGAGTATGTTGTCGTTAATTGATGTTGTATTCCATGTTCGTTGCATATACGAATGAAGTCTAGGTTTACGTATTTAGTTCCGTTGTCTGTTCTGATGCGTTTTATTTTGTTGCACGTTTTGTTTTGCATCGTTCTTATGAAGAGATCTAGCATATCGGCTGTCTCATCCTTTGACATCAGGAAATTTGTGAATATTTTTCGGCTATAAGCGTCTACGATCGTCATCATCTATCTATCACCAGTGAGCGATTCGATAGGCATTTTTCCTACGAGATCTATATGGAGTAGTTCTAGAGAGTTTCATCTTATTACCCTTAGTTTCTTTGAAAAGGTTTCTAGTGTGTTTGGCTTGTATGCATATTTCGCATTGGGTCATCGTTGTCTCCTTGTAGTCGAGTCCTCTAAGCAAGTTTTGTCTTTTCATTATGTCGAGGTATGTTTCATTCACGTGTCCCAGTCTCCTATGCCATAGAAATTTTTCGTTTCTTTCGATCTCATCAGTGGTGACTCTTTTAGCGGAATTTCGTTCATCAGTTTTTAGAATAAAAAAGCCATTTCTTTGGGTTGCTTTGGTTATTTGTTCGTTGTTCTTGGATATGATTTTCTTTCCCGTTTTATCAAGAATGATTGTGTAGTCATCCTCAACCAATTTATTTACCGAGAGGAGGTGTCCATCCAGCTTTGGAACATATAGGACGTCTTTTAATACTATGGACATATTGTCTTCCATCACCGTTCCCTTTCCATTGGCATATATATGGTCTTTACTAGATACTCGAATACTTCGTGTATCTGGGTTTATATCCTTTATCCAGTTTTTATTTAATGTCATATGTGACTTAGCAGGGGAGTCGATTACGCATTCTTCTTCTTTGTCTTTGTTAGCTCTTTCATCTGGCGTGAACCAAGCTCTTTCCGGAGTAGGCTTAGCATCGACGTATCCGACTTTGGTTTCTGATTTCTCACTTCCAGTTTTTGTACCGACGTCACGCGTGCGATCGGTCTTCTGTTCGTATTTCTGGGTTTTCTGGATTATACCAGCATGTTGAGGATTTGTGTCTGAATTTTCCACAAGTGAAACATCTTTTCTCTTTTACGTATTTGCCCTTTTGGGATCTTGAACGAAAAGCCGATTCGCGTTCGTTGTATCGCGAGGTGCCTGTTCTATCTTCTTCCTTTTGGAAAGCGTATTCTAGGTCGTTCAACGTCGTATCCTTTATGCTTCCGAATTTTCGGGCGATATCATGATGTTTAGAGGGCAGTCCGTCGGTTATTAAAGTTACCAATGACGTTTCTCCCATTCCTAAATTTATCATTTTGGCTTCTTCATTTAGTTCGCGAACCCTTCTGATATATTCATTTTAGTTTTCGTCCCTCTCCATTTTTAATTTCGAGAGCTTTGATCGACACATTTTTCGCTTCGTGTCTAATCGACCTTCGTATCTTCGTTCCACAGGTAGGTCTTCCCAAACATCGCGTGCAACGTTAGATTGAAAATTAGACTAACCTCGTGTTTTTCCATTGTGCATGTGATGATTCCAAGAGCTTTCTTTCTGTCACAGGCTGCCTTGTCTTCGGGATTGGCTGTTCCTCCAGGAATTTCTGGTCTGGGTCTTTCGAGTACGTGCATCAGATCTTGACCTTCTAAGAGATTCTTTGTTGTATATTTCCATATTAGGTAGTTCGATCCATTTAACTTGGGTATCGAGCTCAGTCCTTTAGCTTTCTCAGCCATCTTTCTTCTGTTCTCTCAGTACCTTTCTTCGGAAGCCTTAGTCGAAAACTTAGGAGATCACTTGAGTGACTTATTTCTTAAACGTTTTCTGGGTTTTCTGTGTTTCCTGGGCCCATAACCGATTGTTGGAAAAGTATGAATGATTCAGACAATCCAAAGTTAACATTAACAAAAAAGGAGAGTTTATTTCTCCGTCTAAGCCATTTGAGAGCAGCAGAGAAAGTGAAGTTTATACAAGCGTTTATATAAAAGTTGAGAGTTATGTCACCCTTCTGACACCTGACCAAAGTTCACATACCATTTTTTTTAGTAAGTGTAGGGTGATAAGTATTCCACGAAACTTGCTACAAATAAGATTGGCTACAGTGACCGATATTTAAAAAATTGTTTTGTTTAACATACTGCTTACGAAACTGGAGTGTTTCTGTATCTAATAAAACAAACAATGTCATTATAGCTTTAGTAGAACCGAAGATGTTCAAAATTGTGATTTATGACAATGGAGTGTCAAGTTACACCTGCTGTCCTGGATTCGGCTTCCCCGTGTGATACATGCTCTTTATTTTTTTATTATTTTAAATGTTTAAAATTTAATAAATGTTCTCAATATAATTACATAGATTGGTTTTTGTTTAGGTGATATTATCTGGCTGTACACCAACAAATAAGTTCACATCTAGACATAAATAATCTCGCCAAACTCCACATCTGTATAGTAAGTCTATGGGAGACTTTTTTTTTGCCGTTAATTGGCTTTAAAGTTCTTGTTTATACGCATTTACTCTCTACTTAGTCATTTCTATCAATATCAACCAATGAGCGTTTTTCTCAGAACCATCAGTTTAGGATTTCCCTGTGAAGAATCTCTTTCAAAGCCACGTGATCTAAGTCAGAACGTTAACAAATATTGAGAAATAGCTGTTTTCTTCCTTTTTGTTGTTGTAATTTACTAGTTTTCGTGTTATTTGACTTTATTTAAACCAAAATATTTCTTGTCCAAAGCTTTCAGTCAAAAAATTTACTGGAAAACTCATTACTTCCGGATGTCGCGTAATCGCATGAAAAATTATGTAATCCGTTATTATGGTCTATTATTGTAAAAATCGTTGAAAAAATATGTAAAAAGTGTCAAATATTCACTATTTGAAATAGAAAAATAAGTTTACATGTTGAGTTATTTTCGCATTCTAGGATATCAAATTAGATTGTGCCCTTTCGTATCGCGATATATGTCACAATGATAGGCTGAAATTACCAAACTATATATTTTTCGTTTTAATGTTTGTTATAGCGTTTGATTTATATAACTACAAATTCTTTATTCGTCTACTGTACACAATTTAAAAAAAAAATTTAAATGTTTTAGATTGGTCACTCGATGCGATAAATCTTTGTAAATATAAATGAAATACTACAATATATTATAATAGAAGGATTAGATGTACGAAATAATCTAATAATCTTAATCGTTATTGTTATTTTTTGCCCGGGCAGTGCCGAGCTCGTCTACTAGTGTTATTAATAACTTTCAACTAACTTGTAAGTCGTACCCAGTAAAGCTAAAATATATTTTTATGAGTAAGTAGGAAAGAATGTTTGGAAATGTTAAAAAGTATTCTTTTGTACGAGAATTTATGAGAACCTGGGGCACCCATTGGTGAATTGAAAATCCACGAGAGACTCCCACTAACATGAGCTTTTTTACCCATTTTCAATTGTATTTATTATTATCAGAAACTTTGTTATTTACATAACCTAAAAGTTACATACCTAACAGTTATATACAGAATATATAACTGTTAGGTATAGTAAAATGTTTCTTATTATTTTTATTCTTCCAACTTTACGTAGGAAATTTAGTGTATAAAATCACAATACTAATTACAATTGCACAATTAAAGACGAACAAAACCAAACAAACATTAATTAACATTTTCGATATTTTTAAAGTGTTTATTTTTAAACGAATAATCATACAGAAATAAGTAAAGTAAAAGAAGAATTATTTATTACTAGCTGTACCCGGCCACGCGTTCCTGTGTCTCAAAATGTATCTATTATAAATGTATAACACACCCCTGCGGAGAGAATTCCGAAAAACCTTCTTAGTGTACATTCTTTTGACGTACCCTGTTAAAGCACAACCAAAACCGCAAAAAAACCGCATCTAAAATAGTATAATAGAAGCCGAGTTCTTCACGATCAGCCTTAATCTGTCCCTCTCCGCTGCGGGGAGGGGAATTTCAACATCTATATAATGTAAAAACGCGTGTATTCGAATGCAACGTTGTGTCAAAATTTTAAAGCAATCGATTAAGAACTTTCGGGGATTTAAGATTTTGAACAAACGAACATTTAGATTTTTATTTATATAGATTTAGTATTAGATAAATATGCTTGTATTAGACATGAGATGTTTCTCAATTTTCCGAGGATGATTCTGTCAATAGAGCAATTATAAGTTCATCCCCTTCAGATAAACACTTCAGAGGAGCAGCTCGAAGAGTCACGTTCTGATGTATCGGGAATTTTGTTTATTTCGTAGCTAAAATTTGAATTATTGGACGAAATCTCCTGAAAGATTCCATTTCTTTCCATTTTGATTAAATCATATGTTCCTTTAGTAATGACATTTTCGTATGCACTTTCTGTCCATATGTGTACTTTTTGCGCTTTTTCTTTATTAAAACGTCTACCGATCTTAAATTAAATGTCCTTTATCATTTATATTATCTAATTTCTCTTGCCTGTCTCTCTAGCATTTGGCAATTTGTACTGTCTTCTATGAATCCCATTCGTTATTATATGGAATTTAGCTAAGAATATCTTCATTCTGAATTAAAACCCTAACGAAAATTTATTAAGTTTAATAAAAGTCACAGTTAATCCCGTGTGACGTAATATTTAATTTCGTTTTAAATATCTAACACCAAATTTACATTAAGTTTAATGTTGTTGCTTTCATCTATTTACAGTACTTTCAGAACATGCGAAAGTGCAAAACGTACAGAAACATCTGTTGAATTTCATGAAAGTGTTTGAAGTGAAAATAACTTAATATTATTTTTACAACTATAAATTTTAAAAATAACCCTAATTAACATTTCAAATAATTTATTAAAAATTGAAACTTGAATTTTTCTACGATTTTTTAAATATCTACTGCTTAATATACAAGGTAAGATGGATGGATGGCGCACATGCTAGAACTTCACCTGTATTTCGAAATAATGAAAAAATACAATATAGTGAGCCAAAGAACATGTTTGAACATCTGAATAGAGGAATTCATAATCAGGAGCGATGAGAAATATATATCACTATTTGTTAGTAATGGATTAAAGTTTACCATGTGAAGAGAAAAAGAAATTTAAAGGCAAAGTACCCAGTGCATTATTTGTAGGGTATAGTGTATTCAGAAATATGTAAAGGGTTACAGGAAAGAAACAACGCACCTATTAAATTTCTACTACAGGTAACCCCCGTATAACACGGGAGTTACGTTCCAAAAAATTGCCCGTGTTATACGAAACAAATGTGAGAAATAGACCGAGTTAATTAAAAATAAAATGTTTAATATTAAACAATCACTTATTATTAACATCGAAACTCTCAGTTTTTCTTTGTGTTAAAATTCTCCCTGGGAGGAAATCTATCCTTCCGTGCCCCGGAGTGACTTCCTTTCCCAACGGAACCCGAAACTGAATCACCCGGACATCTTTTAAAAAAATCTACGATTGGTGAAACCCGGCCACGAGACCCGAAGGTATAAAAGACCAGGTGCCGCACGGAAGGGGGGTTCGATTTCGTTTACCCAGATCCAGGACGCCACCCGACCGCCACGCCGACGAACCCTGGGACGCTCCCGAGAAACGACCGCATACCTACCCGATCAGGAGCCTCGATCCGAGTAACCCTTCAAGCAAGACATAGACCGAAAGTTCATCCGAGGTATGACCCGATATTGTACACTCTCTCTCGGCGCGGTCCCTTCGAAAAACGCGCAAGTAGTTAGTCATTGTATGATAGGATTAGGTTGTCTGAATAAATGTTTGTTTGTTTATTAAAAGGTCGTCTTTATTTCGGGTATCGTTAACGCTTTACCGTCGACCCCTCTCACTTCCTCCACTCGACCTGACAAAAGAATCCCGACTGTACGGGATAGAAAAAGCACTTTCTAAGCCATCCACTGACCAGTGGGCAGTTGTCACCCAACTGTTGCCTATCAAAAAGAGGTACGACCTCGTCCTACCTCAGGCTACCCACAAATTGGTTTTTCAGGAGTGGGGTTCGACTTTCTCGAGATATCGGTAAAGCAGGAAAAAGCGATATTCGAGGTAAAGGAGCGATTATAGTCGAATTAGGGACTGGTAGATTAGGAGAATTGCTAGAAGAGGTATAAGAGATAGATTTAGGACTAGGAGACATGATGGAGGGCGATCCACAACCAGCGGCTGCGGCAGAAAACCCTAATCCTAATCCAAATCCAAATCCTACTCCAAGCCCAATCACCTTGGGAGGTCTGGGAGGAATAATTCCCTTATTGCCAGTATTCTCCGGAGAAGCGGGAGGTCTCCGAGTAACAGATTTTTTTGATTCATTGGCCGATGTCACGAAAGTAGCGGCATGGTCCAAAGCGCAAATGTTGGCGGTGGCCAAGTTAAAACTTACCGGGATAGCTCGGGAGTTTGTACGAAAGGATCGTAGAATTAAGGAGGTAGATGATTTTGAGGAATTTAAACGAATAATGTTAACCCGATTCGACAAAGAGCCCTTTTCGTTCCGATTAAATAGATTTTATACGTGCGTACAAAGGAAAGATGAGGACGTACAAACGTACGCTGCTAGGCTTCAAGCGTTAGCTATGGAGATTGAGATTACGCCGGAACCCGGAGCAGATGACGCTGAAACGGCAATGATTCAGAGAATTCAGCGAAAGGAACTAGACGAACGATTAAAAGTACAATTCCTAAACGGCGTTGATATTCGAATCCGACAACGTATCATGTCCAGGGAGCCAGTTACATTTGATGATGCGTTAGAAGCGGCGATTAGCGAGGAATCAATTGAGGAACTTACCGCACATCCCCGTGGGATCATGCGCACTGTTAGGGAAAGCGAGAGATCACCGGATTTCCGCTCTAGAGACAATTTGGAGCAATTAACCACCGCGATGGAGGAACTTAAGGCCAGAATGGATAGGTTAACACGAGGATCATCCTTTAATAATGCAAGAAACCCTATAGTACGACAAAATAATCGTGGAAATTATAATAATCCACCTTTCCGGCGAAACGAATATCATCCGGCTGCACCCACTCACCGATTAGA